>NC_047659.1:29517670-29597670 GCF_011762505.2 Arvicanthis niloticus | reverse complement strand
ACCTCAGCACCCCACCTCCTCTTTCTTCCTTTCCCTTTATCTCAAGCTGTTAACTGACAGCAGAGAAGTAATCTCTCTTCTGAATGTAGAAGGCTTAATGTTGACCCTCTCCCAGAGATCTCTGTGTCTTCATAGCAAGTTCTGGTTGAACTTGCTATGCACAACGAAACAAAACTCCACACCAGTAACTTTCCCCTGAAGAAACTGGCCGTGTGACTGGCAGGGAGGTTTGAGGGGCAGCGAAAAGAGCCTTCCCGGTTCACAGGCTGTCTGATACAGCTACCCAGACTTTCACGGAAAAGAAAACACTGAGCTAAGATTCTTAGCTGGTTTCCAAATAGGATTGTGGAATAGAATTTAGTTATTGCTGACACTGGGTGCACGGGTAGTTTGTTTCTTTTCCATTACAACCAGGTGTATTCTCTGAGGAGTCTCCTCTCATCTCTACACGAAAGACTCTTCACTGGGACATATGGTGGGCCATACCAGATGCACTTTCATACAATGGCCTCTCATAAATCACCTGAAGCATCTTTGGTGATATATGCCTCAAAGCCCTGTGAACGAGCATAATCTTGGAAGTAGGTGGATTATCTGGGATGTTTGTTTGTTTGTTTTTTGTTTTCTGTATTTTTTTTAGTGGAATTTCTGGTTTCATATTAGACTCAGTAAAATATCTTCAGGGAAATAATCTAATTTGTACCTGATGATGTAATTAACAGCTATCATGCTCTTCTAATGAGAAGTAGTCCAGGCCTGGGACCTTTCCAAGGATGCAAGGAGGCAAAGTAGCTTTCACTTTCTAGGGCCCGCCTGCTCCAGGATGGCTGGTTTTTAATCCCCAAAGGAAACAGTTAATACACAGTGGTCAAAGCATCAAATGTGTGATGTCTGAGCACAGAGTGTGTGAATTCACAGAAGCAGAAGGAGCCAGCGCAGTTCATCTCATGGCACCTGAAACCTCTTACTCTCTGTAGAGTGGGAAGTATCCAAGTAAAGTTTTTCTACACACAACAACTTCCTTGGCAGTCTTAGCTCATTGGTGAAGGTCACTGGTTAAAAGTCCCTAAAGAATCGACTATAAGGAGACTGTTCTATGGTCCTGAATGTTCTTGGTAGCCCAAATCTGACCTTCCCCTGCCAGAGAGCCATACTCCTCTCTGTAACCAACAGATTTGGCAATTCCCTGGTATTCTTTAGTTAAGAGTTACTAACCTCGAGCTGTTTGATCTTTTTTTTTTTTTTTTTTTCCTGGTACTGTGTAAAAGCTGTGTAAATTTCCCACATTTCCGGTCAAAGAGCACAGAAACATTCACGAATACTTATTTTTCATCTTCAGTTTACAGTGCACCAACTTGCTTAACGGGCCAGTTCTTAGAGATATCAAAGTTAATAGAACTATGCTTGTTTGTTCCCGTTGTTCTTGAGAGTTGGCCTAATAGTTTTTCAATGAGCTTCTGCAAACTTGACCTATACTACCCTGGGAATTTGTGTAGGTGTGAATCTGTGGGAAATTGGAGCAAAGGGATAATAACAGTCTTTGAGAAAGCAATCCATCTCCCCCTTCTCTAAGCACTCCATAGTCCTTGAAGGGAACCCTTTATCTTTCCACCGAGGAAAAGAATACATCCTACCATGTAGACTCACAGACTAATCAATACCATTTTTTTTTTCAAATCTTGTCACAGCTTCCACATCCCTATTAACACCATGAGTTTGACAGCTAGGAATAAAATATTGTAAATACACAATAACTGGAGGTTTTGGGAGTTACCTCAGCATCTTCAAGTAAAGTAGTTTACATCATTAGTGATACTTTTTAACCACTGCAATACTTGCTTCTGTTTTCATTTTTATTTTTATCTTTTTTTTTTTTTGAGACATGGACTCTTGATGAGCCCGGAGCTCTTGTATCTAGCTAGACTGGTCAGCACTCCAAGGTCTTCCTTCCTGTGTCTCCCCGAAGCCAGATTATAACAAGTCCAGATTTTTACTTCTGTGCTGGGGATCCCACCTCAGGATGTCATGCTCATACGTCAAACACTTTCCTGACTGAGTCCGTCTCTTCAGTGGCATAAATACGGGTTTTAATAAGGTTCATATCTGCCATTCTTTGGCCTTTGAGCCTTTATGCCATAGAATAGACAAGTGGAACCACTCTTGCTAGGTACCCGGCACTGGTTCTGGTGTGTGATCCACTGAGAGGTGAAGCAGTCTGCAACACCTGTTCACTTCTTTCTTCCACAGACTAAACTAGGGTATATCTGAGCTTAGACACATGAGCGAGTATACACACACACACACACACACACACACACACACACACACACACCCCTACCTCAACTCTCCTTGGCCTCAGAATCTTATTAGGTGGCTTCATTCACTTCATTGGTCCTTTCTACCTTTCCCAGATATACAAAGTCTATACTACATAGGAAGGGAACAAAAAATTCTTAGTTACACGAGAACACTAAGTGTTTTTGGGTCATCCCTTGAGATGATGTTGGTGGTGACAATGACCACACCTTACAAGATCCATAAAGTCCAGTTGTTCCAGCCTCAGACATCTTTTAACCCTCTGCAGATAGAGCCTGGCTGACTTGGGGTATCAGATCCTAGTGCCACTTTACTGGAGGTTCCTTCTCTGGCATCGACTGGGGTCACTGTGTGTCAGGAAGAATTGCCTAAGAAAATCCTACCTACATTATAAAAGGATTTCTTCAGTCTAGTTGCTTTTAAAATGATGCTACATTTAAAAGAAAAAAAGTCCACAGACCTCAAAATGTAAAGATTGTGATTTTGGATTTCAATGTGACATACACTAAGGAGTCAAAGTGTCTGGAGCCCAACCCTCACTGACCACATTCTGTAGGGGAAACCTGAGCAGAAGAAGTGGAGTTGTCCTTCCTGGAGAGCTTGGTGTGCAGAGGTGCAGGTGGGTCACCCTGTCCTCTTGAACATGGCTTAGTCTTTTTGGGCAGCACTTTTCTATCTGTAAAAAGGCAAGTGAGAACAATACAGGTAGTCAAGGACTGTGGCAGACTTATATATGATATGTGTGGAGCCTATCTGATGCCCTGTTAAGTAGAGAATCCACATTAAAGAATGAGAGTAACCGGGATGCCTCACTGTTGTTTGAAGAGATAGCATGTGTTCACAGGACAGAGCATATAATCCTGCCCCAGACACTGAGGCTTCTACACTTCCTTGGGTACCATACTTGTTGGGAGAGGTTACAATTATAAAGTGCCACCACTTGGGGTGTTCAGAATGCAGAAGTTTATTGTTTCATTGTTCTGGAGACTGGGAATCCAATATTAAAGGACTGGCAGGGACATGCTTCCTCCAAAACCTGAAAGGGAAGGGAGCTGTGCTGCACTGGGTTTTGTGTCTTTTTTTTCATCTCGGAAATGGAGGGTTAGCTGGGAAGAGGGAAACTCAATTGAGAAAAGGCTTTCATCAGACAGGCAAGTCTGCCCCGGCTTTTTCTCGATTACTGATTAGTGTGGGAGGATGCAGCTCATTCAGGCTAGTGTTACTGTATCTGGCCTGAGATAGATAAGTTGGGGGAGAGAGCTAGGGGAACCCAGTCAGTAAGCAGCATCCCTCCAAGATCTGTGCTTCAGTCTTGCATTAGTTTCTCCTGATGATGCACTGTATCCTGTAAGCCAAAAAATTGTCCCCTTCTCCCATGTCGCTTTCAGACATGATGTTTATTACAGAAAAAGGAATCCAGCTACGAGAGAATCCTTCCTTCCTTCAGCTGTGGATAGCCTGGATCTTGCTTGGTTTGTGGCAGCATGATAGCTTTTCTCTGGTGCATCTTTATTTCACTGTTCCCTAATTCTAAAGGTGTATGCATGCACGTGTGTATGCAGAGGTCAGAGCAGGAAACTCAAGTGTCTTCCAGTGTTGCTCTCAGAGTTACTGCCTCAATATGGGCTTAAATTGAAATCTTGCTGTTGTTGGTTCAGCTGCCTGGCCAGGGAGATTTTGGGAGCTGCCTTCTCTGCCCCACAGAATTAGGGCTGTAGGCAAGCACAACCATGCCTGGCTTTTTATGTGGGTGTTGAGGGTTTGAAACCAAGTCCTCATGCTTGCAGAGGGAGCACACTTACACACTGAGGCATCTCCCTAACCCCAATCTTCTCCTTTTCATAAAGTCACCGGCATGTGGCCTGAGTGCTCCCCTTTTGTGTGTGAGGTTGGAATTTATTAAGGAAAGGTTTACTGTAGAGGTATGCTTGGCTTCTAAAAGTGAGGCTTAGAAAAAGAACACAAATACATGCCAAGGGTGGGTGTGAGCTTAAAACTTAGCTTGGCTATCTCTTTAAGGACCACACTTCCAAGCATCCAGTTCTGAGAAGCTGGAGTTAGAATTTCAGCGTACTTTGACACATTTTATCATTTAAAGGCCATTTAGAACCTTTAGCATTTCAGGCAAAGTCCCCTCCCTGTGGTGGCATTTGCAGACGGCTCTTAATTGGATCTTTCCAAATTTTGGAGTCACCTATTGTCTGTGGCCTTCTAAACTGGTAAAAACTTGCTGTGTCAGTGCAGGTACTTTCTTCAGAGATGTGTCCTTTCTTGGTAGCTCATTTTAGCATCTTCTTAAAATACCCTCCCTGCTATGTTAGAATGTTTTCGTTGCAGAGGTAATTCGTGCTCACTCTAACAACTAAATACAAAGGCAAAAAATTTCTCCCCTGCTTTTTCCCACTGCCTCCTACTAATACCAAAGGAGTATTTTCAGCCTGGCGTCAGTCTCTCCACCTTTCCTCCCTGTTCAGTCATGTGTGAATACACCTGTCAGCTTGGGTTGTTTATTCCTACAGAAATGAGATTCCACCTGTCAGGTACTTTTCCTGCTTCCAGGTCATGCAAGGAAAGCTGTTTCTTCTTAGAGTTGTCAAACATGTGGGTGGTCCACAACTTTTCCATGCTTCCTGTGCTGGTGAAAATTTAGATCGCCATTTCCCCATTTTGAGCTACAGGGACTAGTGGTGGAGATGAAGGACCTCTCTGTTTTCCTACTTTGCAACTCTGATATATACTGTTTATACAGACAACAGGAACAAGGAAGATGTCAGCTCTTAACACAAACACAAGTGTCTGGAAGGGTGTGTGTCTGAGTGTGGCAGTGAGCTGGCCCACTCATTACTGCTCTGATACCATTTGCCTGCCTTGGGAAAGCAGGAAAAGGCTGCCAGGGACCGAGAGGGAGCTTCAAAATGAGGTCAGGAGCATCTTTGAGCCCTTAACTTAATGATGCCTGAGTCTCACTAATTTGCTGTTGCATTGATCCTTTTGTGAGCTAAGAACAAGCCTTCATATGTCACGAATTCCAATGCAATTCCCAATTAGACTGAACGAGCAGGCTTTTCAGAAAAAACAAAAACAATTAGAGCCGACTAAAAATAACCTGCATTTTATAGGTAAGCTTAAAGTCATGCCACCCTCCACTTTAGGGCAATTTCAGGGCTTATTTTGTGTATAGAAACATGACCAACAAGCACCAGACATTGTGTTCTAATTGCTGGTTAGCATCAAAACTGGTTCTATATAAACTGGTTCTATTTTCACGGTCAATAGCCAGCTGGTGTACTGCAGTGACCTGGGATAACCTGTGAGCACACAAGCAGGATGCGAGTTTATAGGTTTATATATTTTACCTGACAAGGAATGGAATGTGACTAGAATTGGAGAGACAGAAGCAGGGCTTGCTTGGATATGATACTGCCATGTTTGTGTTTCTTACTCTTCAGAAGCTTGTGACAGAAACTAGTAAACCTCAAATGTTGGGTACTTTGTAGAATATTATATATAGTATAATACTATGTATTTTATGTATCAAACTATGATGTAAATCATAGAGATACATGTAGAGACAGATATGTAGATATAGGTAGATACATATACTTAAAAATTAATTGGCCTGAGACTGAAGGGGTACAGAATGTTCTGGAATTTTCCTTCTTTATTCAGTGGCATACCTCCAGCATACTTACCTATTGTTGTCTCTAGACCTGCCCCATTCTTACTGGCTCCTGCTGTCTAGCTCTCTCTGGCTTGTGCCATAACCCATTTCCTCATCCCTGGACAATAGGCACTGTACTGGCTGGTTTTGTGTGACAACTTGACACAAGCTGGAGTTATCACAGAGAAAGGAGCCTCCCTTGAGGAAATGCCTCCATGAGATCCAGCTATAAGACATTTTATCAACTAGTGATCAGCCCCTTGTGGGTGGTGCCATCATCCCTGGGCTGGTAGTCCTGGGTTCTATAAGAAAGCAAGCAGAGCAAACCAGGGGAAGCAAGCCAGTGGGTAACATCCCTCCATGGCCTCTGCATCAGCTCCTGCTTCCTGACCTGCTTGAATTTCAGTCCTGACTTCCTTTGGTGATCAATAGCAGTGTGGAAGTGTAAGCTGAACAAACCCTTTCCTCCCCAACTTGCTTCTTGGTCATGATGTTTTGTGTAGGAATAGAAACCCTGACTAAGACAGGCACTTTGACACAGATTCAGTGCTGTGATTGTACAGTCAGCACCACAGGCTTCATACAGCCCCATGAAGACAGACAGCACACATCTGCAGGGCCAGCCCCTAGGGAGGCCGAGGCAGGCATATAGCTTGAACTGCAAAGTTTGTAGCCAGCCTAGGCAATGTAGCAAGGTTCTGCACACAAAAAAACTTAAATTATATTTAAAAATTTATTCACAGATATTGTGTTTCTGGAGTTTGGGTCATGCTTCATTATTCCTGAAATAAATTTTAAAAAACCTGATTAGGGCATGGCTTTTGTTTTAATTTTACTTCCATTTAGATCTTTAATCTATATGAAAATTTTAGGAGATTAATAAATAGAGATCTATCTTAACTTTTAAATTCTGGTACCAACCTTGGCAACATTTATCATTCACTATGTGTCCGCCTAGCTTCCATTTTAAAAGGTTTTGTTTACCATATTCAAACATACCCGTATATTCATGGCTATCTGAGTTCTGAGTTTACTGTAGCTTCGTAATATATAATTTTGAAATTTAATAGAATATGTTTCTCCTTTTTTTTTCACCTTACAGTTTTCTTTTCTTTTTTCTTTGTTAAACTCAATTTTATTTTTTCCCTGTGATTTTGGAAATGACTTTCAAAACATTTCCTCCAAAAAAAAAAAAAAAACCAAAAAACCTTATTTATGCTTTGTTTGTGGTTCATATTTTTCCTGTAAGAAAGATTTCGGGTCTATAATGCTGAGTGTGCACATCCAAGGGCAGTGGATGGCCTTTCTGTTATTTTATGAGCAGAGGTGAAGACTTTCTTCATGTAGGAACAGGAAATGTCACAATGCCACCCCCTTGAGAATTCAGCCAATTTAAAAATCATTCATGAGTGGGATGTTTTCTTTGTTATCCAGAGAAAAACTACTAGTTAACACTCATATACCAACCAGCAACTTGCCAGGTTCTCTACCAGTTTTCATTAAATGTTCATTGTTTGTCTTGAGGTCCCCAGGTCCACAGCCATGTTATCTGAAACTATTCAGAATTGTCTCTCTGTCCTTCCATGGGAATTTATTTTTCATTTTTATGATTTGTCTGGTATTATAAAGAAAACAATTTCCTTTGTTTTCTACATCACCTGGTTTTATATTTTTAAACTGCAGGTTACGATACATTCATGGAGCACCAAATCTCTTTTATTCTGAATGTTTTAAAAAAAAAACATGAAATTTCAAAAAGACTAGAGAAATTCTCCAGTATTGTATGTTATAACCACACACACACACACACACACACACACACACACACACACACACACGTACGTGTTTCCTGAGTCACTGGATAAAGTTGATTTCTTAATGGGGCGAACAAAAATTTGACGTATATTCAAATAAGTGATTTCTTTCTACAAACTCTTGTGCTTCTTGCCTCTGACTCCCGGCTCATCTCCATTGCTTCCTCCAGGGGAGCATCACTGAGTAGACTCATGTGAATGCTATGGCCCCTTGTCACCCTTTGGATTGGAAGCCAGTGGTGCCCTAAGCTAGAATCTGATGCCTTCAAAAGAATTCGCAGGAGATGGAGCCCAGAGCCAGGCTTATTGGAGAGCACAGAAACAATAGAATGGTTTATTGAACTCAGTTATTGAATCTGTTCGTATGCTTTGTTGTTTATTTCCAATTGTTTGGTGAATAGATATAGAAACTCCAGTCTCCAATCTTATTTTTTATCTCCCTTCCTGACCCCTTGGGCAGACCAGATTTTCTAGAAGGCTTGACACAGAAATAGGGATTAAATGAGGCATGATCCTAGTCCAAAGGGTTCATCCTGGGGCTGGTTTGGGCTCTGTAACACTATAGCCGTTCAGGTTGCTTTTATTTAATCTGGCATTTAAGTATCCGTTATTCAATCCAAGAAGCAGAAAGGGCTTGTCCTAGTTCGCTTTCTGTTGTTGCGATGAAACATTGACCCAAACCAACTTGAGGAAGAAGTGATTTTTATTTTATCTTAAAAATCCCTAGTCACAATCACCGATGGAAGTCAGGGCAGGAACACAGGGCAAGAACCCAGAGGCAGGAACCGAAGCAGAAGCCATGGAGGAATGTTGCTTACTGGCTTGCTCTCCCTAGATTGCTCAACTAACATTTCTTATACAGTTCTGGCACATCTGCCTAGGGATAGCACCTCTTACAGTGTTCTGGGCCCTGCTATATAAAATAGTAGTCAAGAAAATGCTCACATAGGTATGCTCACAGGCCAATCTGCTGGAGGCCATTCCTCTGTTGAGGCTTCTTCTTCCTAGTGTGTCAAGTTAACCACTGAGATCAACCATCACTGGGCAGGTTAAAGTTCCCATCCAGAAATCAACAGTCAGTAAGAATAAGATTTTTAAAGCTTAGACGATGAATATTGTTGTATTTCTTTTTGTGTAGGCAGTTGTCCATACTCTAGGCAGCCTAGAACGAGGTTTCCTGTCATGCTGAATACTAGGCCCCATCTAGTTTCTCTGTGATGCTCACCACACTCGGCCATGCTGACTTTATCTTGTGGTGCTCCGTCTCTTTTCTCCTATTTTCTTCCATCTATCCCATGATCTTTCGATGAGTGTGACAGTTTCCCTCTTCGTGTTTGACTGACAAGAAAGATGGAGGGCAGGGAGCCGCAGATGAAGAGAATGAACCGGATTGATCAAGTTTGCCCCTGCTGTACAGGGCAATGGTGCCATTCTTCCCTTGCACAGTCTTGGTTGTCTGCAGCGCTCCACCCACTTAGCCCCCACAGCTGGATGAGAGCAGAGCGAGACAATCATGCTGATTCACCTCAGATCCATCGTTAAGCGGCTCCTGGTGCCGCTTATAAGCTCCGCTGCCTGACCCCAGTCCTTCCTCCTCTTCCATTCCATCCCTACCTTCTGTTCTTTCCTTGAGCCCTGGCATCTCTCCCCCATCCCCTCTCCTAATGACCTTGTAGTTCATTTTTAATTAAAAGACAGAAGCAACGAGAAAAGAATCCTGATGCAGCCCATCCGCGCATCTTCCTTACCCGCCTCCGCCTTCCTCCCATGACTTCGAGAATGACTGTGCACCTGTCTTTGCCCAACCCCAGCCTCTTGCGCGTTCGATTGATCTCCTGCCTACTCAGGGCCTAGCTTCAGCAGTTCTCCTTGTTCTCACACTGCGGGTCTCCCCATCTCTACTGAATCACTCTCATTTGCAATACAGATGTCCTCTGGTCGTCCCACATTAGAACATCCTGGGTGGATGCACTCCCTCCTCCCCTTGTCCGTCTCTTCCCTTGCGTTTCAGCAGGTGTTCTTCCACTCATTTGTCCTGGGAGTATGTTAACGGTCTGGGGAAAGCCTATGTACTTCTCAGATGCTTCAAATAAAACACAGGGCTACAAAAGGAATACATGACATAATTATCAGTAATAATAATATTTTATCTAGTAGGATATGCTAACATTTTTCCTTAGTAATATACTAATGCATTTAATATAAAGGCAAGCTAAAATTACATTTTAATTAAAAAAAATTTTTTTTACCTTTATTTTATGTGCATTGGTGTTTTACCTGCATGTATGTCTATGTGAGTGTCAGATCTTGGAGATACAGACCGTTGTGAGCTGCCATGTGGGTACTGGGATTTTAACCTTAGTCCTCTGGAAGAGCAGTCAGTGCCTTTAACTGCTGAGCCATCTCTCCAGCCCCCTACATCTTCATTTTTAAGTAAAAATAAAAACATACCACTACAAAATATAACTACAAAAGTTCTCTGTAGTTATAACCTTTACACTTCCTATACTCCAAAAGTCTGTGCAGTGTTACAAAGGTTATAACTTCTCATTGGAGCTATTAAATGTAAGCAATGAAAGTGACTAACCTCCGATAATATTGGCTAATGAGGTATTATGTATAGAAAAGGAATGAGACAGTCTGTGTTTCTCCCATCAAATGATGTAGCTGGATTGAGTGTTTCTGGGTCAATATCATAATCACTTGAAATCTAGTCCCACATATAAAACCACCTTGGCAACAGTTGTGAGCCTGGTATCTTAAGGTTTCTGCAGCTATCCCTATGAGATGTGAAATACAGTTCCCACAGACTGTGAGGTAACAGACTGCAGATACTACATTAGAAGTGGATGGAAATGAAGACAAGCTATAGAGTCAAAATAAAGTTTCAGTGTTTGCCATCTAAGTTGGTAAGACTCCTTGTGATCCTCCTCGGATCCTTCAGGGTCCCTCATTTAAGGACCCTTCTCTCATAACAACCTTCCCTTTAGAAAGAGCTCTGTTCTCTGCCTTCGGCATCTCCTTTGTTATGTGGAGATCTCTTCACTGGGATTTTGCCCTCACAATCCTTTGAGAGTATTCTTAGTAAGGTCCCTGTGAGTGACTTTTGTGTTGCTATAGCCAATGAGGTTGCCGGTCTTACATGGTACTTCAGAGGACTGGTCTTTCTTTTCTTTTGAATTATCTCCCCCCCTTGGGTATAGTCTTTGCACAAGCACATATTTTATATCAGGTGTATTATTTTTCATTAAAAATTTAATTAGCATATTCCATGTCGGGTTTCATTACAATATTTTCAAGCAAAATTAGTTTCTATTGATTATCATTGTCTCATCCTCCTGTCCCACTCTGTCCCCTTCTACTGTCTCCCCATGGACTTTCCATTTTCATGTCACCTGTCTTACTGACCCCTCTCCCCTCCCTAAGGCCTTTTGTCTTGTCTTGACGTTTTCTTCTAGTTTGAGCCTCTCCCCATACTCCCCCCATCGTAAGTGTCCATGCAAACATAAGCTGGGATCTGAACATGATGGGCCCAGGCCTGTTGTTTTGGGTGCAGTCCTTCCTTTGGCTTCTCTCTGGCCTTTAAGGTTCTCAAGTACTTAACGCCACTGCCTTCTCTTCTGACATATAAATCATGGTGTGAGTCAGGACTCAATCCTTCCATTTATTTTCTCTCTCTGTCTAGGCATTCTCTTATTCATCTTATCTCTCCAAAGTTATCAGGTCAGCCTCAGTTTCAACTGAGTTTCAACTGCCCAGTTGCTATCCCCACATGGTTGCCTATTAGAAAAACCAGTTTGCCATGGGAATATGAGCTCCTCATGTTCTCAAGCCCACTTTTCTTTTGGTCTCTCCTCACTCAGCTAATTTCAGCTCTATTTCTCTGAGAATTTAGGCTAAACATCTCACTGTGATGTTAACCCATCAGTGTGCTTGTCAGTTCTAACATCACAGAATGTCTCGGACATAACCCTTTCCTTACCTCAGTCCTGCCCACTCGTATGACCCTCTAAGGCTGATTCTCTGGAATAAAGCCCCAGCCTCCTCCCCCTCCCCCTTATCCTATTCTTACCTTTGGAAGTTTAGTAATCTTAGAAGCGACTCATCTAATTCTGCTTCTTTGGATTCAAATGCAGTGTGCACAGTGCCTAATGGTATTCAAAGCTCTCAGGCACTGCTAATGGATGTGATTCCATAGTAACGGGTGTTTCCTGTGAGTGACTTGTGGAGTTCATTCAGAAGCAAAAATCACGAATATAATAAGATTTTAAAATGATGCTCTGCCAGTTTGAGGCATGGCACCTCTGTTTTAGGAGCTTATGGTTAAAGGATACTCAGAAGTTGTTTCGAGTATTCAAATGAAATCATGACCTACATTCCTCGACACTAAGGGACTGTGCTGTTTCTGTCATGTGACTGCCAGATACGTGAGATGTGTTAGCTAACTGCACCTTCTTCTATTGTTCTTTCTCTTCTATGAATCAGGAGATAATAAAAATGCCTCTGAGAGCGTTAGAGTGCAGGTAACTTTTAAGCAATTAGGACTCTTGTCCAATCAGCAAATGGTAGTTACGAGCCAGGGACTCCACTGGCTGCTGGAGCATAAGTAAAGGCAGGGCTCCTAAGAGATCCAGATGAGTAGTCGACACAGGCCCAGTAACACGGACGGTGGGACGTTGAGTTCTGTGTGAATGCATCTACAGGCTCCATCTTGAACCCCTGTTCACCATGTCTATAGGGCTCGTCTGTACCACAGCCAACTCCCTAACTAGTGCTGGCTTAAGAATCCCAAAGGATGAAAAATACAGAGATCATACAGACTGTAAAAACTTTCCTGGGAAAATGCCCATGTGACGCATTCCATAAAGTGGACTCTACTCTTAAACTTTCTAGAGTAATAACTGCAGATGTCTCTTATTCATTTCTTAGGGACTCCTACATTTTACGTTATTTTTATTCTGTAGGTCATGAGGGTCTTGCAGATTTATTGCTTCTGCTCAACAGTCATCCATCAATGAAGACATTTAAAACAGATGAATGTGATCTACTTTCTTTTTTTTTAAAAAAAAAAAAAACAACCTTTTTATTGGTTCTTTGTGAATTTCACACCATGCAGCCCAATTCCACTTATATCCACCCCTCCCCTTGTACCTGCCACCTCCACCCTTGCAACTTCTCCTCCAACAGAGGAAAGAAAAATCTCATTGTAGCTTTGTGTCCAACAGCTTACCCTTTTGTCCACACTTCTTTGTTTGCAAATGTTCATTGTGATGAGTTATTGGTCTGGTACTAGGCCTCTAGCTTCTGCTAAGCTATCAGTACTAGAGCCTCATTGGGACTCCTCTCAGATATCCTGTTGCTGCCGTGTGTCATGAAGATCCTATAGTTTTGGTACTGTAGAACGTGCCTCTTTATGCACTCCTGCAGTTCATTGATGGGGTAGATGCTGGCGTGGGCCAACTCAAAGCCCCGGATGTGGGCCTGAGAACTATCTGAGCTAATCAGCATGCCAGCTCTCCCACATTCATGCCCTTGGGGCTAGATCATCCCTCATCCCTTTTCTGCAACTAGGACCAGCTCTACCCTTCTGCCCATGCAAGGTACAGGACCCACTCTTCTGAGTGTTACAGCCAGTGAGGGATAGGGCCAGTCCTCCTATTCTCATGACCATAGGATCAGCTATCATGCCTACCATAGGTGGTGAAGGACAGGGGAGGGAAGGCGTCTCTCCCTCATCTGCACACCGCCACTGCACAGCAGACAAGAGGCAGGAGTAACCTGCCTGCAACCCTCAGCCCACAGCCAGCTCTACTTTGTTGCTCAAGCGAGGGGTAGGGGCATGTCTCCTGCTCTTTGACCCCAGGGGCAGCTCTCCTGCCTGCTGTAGGTGGCAAGGGAAAGGGAGGGCATCTCTCTGTGATCCATACCTGTATGGAAGAGGAATAATAAGGCCACCTCTCTCATACTCTCAGGGCCAGCTTACTCCCAACTCCCACAAATAGTGGGGCAGCTTTCCCAAGTACTGTAGCTAGCTAGGGGAGGGGTCAGTTCTCTTGCTTTCACACCCCCAGAGCAAGGTCTCCCACAATGCCCAGGTGAGGGGTGGAGCCAATTCTATATAACCCTCAGACATCAACCTGTCCCCAAGTGGCAGTCCAGACCAGGGATGCCTGACTGGCCTTTAGTAGTAACAGACCCCTACTGCTGTAGGACCCAGGCATGGCCCCTGATGGCCCCACCATGATCCCAGGTGGCAACACCAGATACTCACAACAGGCTGTTTGTTTCCCACTACCCCAAGTTTCCAACTCTTCCTCTCGTCATTGTGCCTACATCCTTCTGTTTCTTGTTCTCTTCTGCTTACCCACCATTTACTTGCTCATCTCAGTGGTGTCCAGGATATCTGGGTATCTAAGGTTCTCTCAGATGTGGTCTTAGGAGTGCTGTGTCCTGCTTGTGCATTATGGTGCTGGACGGGGGTCATCTTAGGCAGCCTACATCCCTAGACCTATGCAGTGCCAGACTGGTGGTCATCTCAGGCTAGCTCCCTGTCTGGGCCCCATGGCTCCAGTCTGGTGGTCATCTTGGGCTCTCTTCTCTTAGGGACTCTTAGGCTACTCATCATGCAGATGTTCGCAGGTCAGAACACTGAGAGTAGACATAGCCACTCTACTCTCTGCCACCTACTGACACACATGTGACACAGCAGCCACACCTGCAATGCCTCTAGAGTCAGGGGGACATTTCTGTTTCAAACAGCTCACCTTCATCACATTGTAACATCCTCTGTGGTGATGTTTATGTATGTGTATACAGAGGTATTCATGTATGTATAAGTGTGTACATGTTTACACACAGATGCACACCTTAGGAACATTCAGAATATATGTACCTATGTGTATATATAATGTGACTGAGAGGTGTTTGATTCGTGTGTGTGTGTGTGTGTGTGTGTGTGTGTGTGTGTTAATTTTGAAGACCAGGTTTTGCTGTGTGTGGCTCTTGCTAGCCTGGACTTCACCTGGTAGCCCAGGCTGGCCTCAACTGTGGGCCTCTTTGCCCCTGCCCCTGCCCCTGCCCCTGCCCCTGCCCCTGCCCCTGCCCCTGCCCCTGCCCCTGCCCCTGCCCCTGCCCCTGCCCCTGCCCCTGCCCCTGCCCCTGCCCCTGCCCCTGCCCCTGCCCCTGCCCCTGCCCCTGCCCCTGCCCCTGCCCCTGCCCCTGCCCCTGCCCCTGCCCCTGCCTTCTAAGTAAAGCTCTGGAATTGTAGGCTAGTGTCACCATATTGGACAAGAAAGCTTTAGAACTATTCTCTTTGGGTGGGAAAGAGAAAGAAACTCATGGATAATTTAACTATAGCATAGTGTTAACATGCTACCTTGCTTTGATCTCACTTTACTAGTAATGGGGCTGATGAGATACAGGGATGATATCCTGTCCTTCATCTTATTAAGGAGGAAACTGATGTTTTCCCCAGCTAGTCCACAGAAAGCTTGAGAATAGGACCTCAGTTACTGCCTGCATGCTGACTCCTGCTTCCACTTTGTAAACATGATTTCATTGAAGCTGAAAAACTATTTCCTTCCAATCAGAATTGGGAAGGCCACTCTGAGATTATTTGGCCAAGAACCAATAATTTTGTGGTTGGAATGGAATGTCTGGTAGATACCATCTTGGCCCCTGGTCAGGTCCCACCCAATGGCAATATCTAAAAGGCCATGTGAATGGCTCCACATAGCTGTCTGAAAGCAAGGGGTCATGTGAGGTCACAGGCTAGGTGCCAGGAGGGAGGAGCAAAGCAAGGAAGCTCAGATTTGCACAGCGTGAACTCTTGTGATGTGGAAGAAAGGCACACCTAAGGGCGGTCAGAAGGAATCTGGAAGACAGGAGAGCAGGACCTAGAGGGAAAGTGATGGCATCAGAGGCATGTTTAGAATGAAAGCAACAGCTAACCAAGTCAGATGGGGCCAGGCATATAATCTAATGTCTGGCCTGCAGTTTCTCTTGCTTTTACAGAGTGGTTAATTTTTCAAATATGGAAAGCACTATAAGGAGGTCCCACTTTCCCTTTTACCCAAGTTGCTACCTGTCATCTCACATGTACTAAGGTAGTTTCTCTGCAAGCCTAGCCTTTATTTTTTCTTTCACAGTCCTGAGTATTGCACAAGGATCGGGTGCTGGCAAAAGCTGGCAGTCCTCCTAGACTCACAAATATGAACATGGATAAATTCCAACTTGAAGTTATTTTGCAAGCAGGCTGAGTCAACAAATCTTGAATATTGACTGGGTTTAGTCCTTTAGGAACTGACTCAATATTTTATGAAACTGACTTAGAAAGTTCAGGGGGTCCTCAAAATAATGGAATTAAAATAGGATTTGTGATTTCCACCAAGTGCTTGAGTCTATAAACCACAACTGCCTGTATTAATATCTTTTTGAAATTTTTGATTGTGGAGAAACTCCAGAATTCACATCAAAAGTCTGGCTTTGGAAGTGTTATGAATCTTGGAAGCTCCTGATTCTCACAGGGAACATTTCATAGGAACTTGATATAAGGAGAAGAATGCTCACTGGAAGCTATGAGGATGTCAGCATCTTAATCTGTTTCCTATTACTATAGCAGACTGGGTAATGACAGAGAAAGACAGAAACAGAGACACATAGAGTGACACACAGAGAGATACAGGGAGAGACAAAGACAGAGACAAAGACAGAGAGACATACAGAGAGACAGAGACAGGGACAGAGTTTTCTTTCACAGTGTTTTTTTTTTTTTTTTTAATTTTAGTTTAGAGGCAAAGGTCTTAGTACCCAAGGCTGGCCTTGAACTCTTGATTACCCTGTGACTACCTCCAAAGTTCTGGGATTCCAGCCCTTACTACCATGTCTGTTTCACAGTTTTAGTGTTTGAGAAGCCCAAGCCCAGGATTGGTTGGCTTTTGTTGAGGGAATCATGCTATGTCATGTTATGGCAAAAAAAAAAAAAAAAAAAAATAGACAGTGCTATAGGAAGATGGAGTAACCTAAATTATAGCAGTGGAGGTCAAATGTTTTAATACCACCTACTAGGTTCATTTCCAGGAAAACTAGAACTCACTAAAAGAGGAAGGCATTGATCCAGTCACAAGAGTCTATTCCCATGATCCAAATGCCTCCCCCAGCATTGTAGTAATAATAACATGAGCTTCTGGAGGGCAAACTCAAACTGTAGCAGTTTGGTTTCATGACAAAAGGTTGGTCTGAGGCAGACAGGTAATCTGGTGTTATCCCAGAGAGCCCAGCGCAATCACTGGAGTTAAGTATAGTCTAGATCGTAAGAGTTCCTAAACTCCACATGTTAAAGGTTTGGTGTCTAATTGTGAGGTGTGGAACCTTTCAAAGGTAGGACTTCTTGGATAGCTTTTGAGTTATTGTGAGCATGAAAGGGATAGTTTTCTTCCTCATCTGTTTTTCTTCCAGACCATAAGACAAGTAGCCTTGCTCCAATGTGTACTCCTATGATTCATTTCCGCCACGATGAACTGATTCTCTTAAAGCAATAGGGCCAACCAGCCATGGACTTGACACCTCCAAAACTGTGAACTATTGCATGTAGCTTTTGCTACCCCACCTAAGCTCTGGGAATGGAGTTACCAGCCCCTACACAGGTTCCCTTGAATCCACAGATAAAAAACCACAAACATACACAGTTGTTCAATTTCAACTTGCCTTTTGGCACAGTTGCTGAGTGCTACTCATCTCCTGCCTGGAGAAACATGCAATCGTCTTAGCTCTGCACCTCTCTAAATTTCAGTTGCTCAGTTACATCTAGTCCCTGCTAAACACTCCCAACCACCCACCTGTAGGAGTGGCCTATGGCCACTCCACCCAAGATCTCACATGGCAAGTCACCTTTTCTCCCTCAGAAGCATGGTGAACTCTTTCTTCTCCTTGTGTCTGTCTCTTGCTTTCAAGGACCCGGAAGTCCCACCTATTCCCTCCACCCAGCAATTGGCCCATGGTTTCTTTACTGAGAGATCAAGAACCAACTGTGGAATAGGACCTTAGCATCAGAACCACCCCTACAGTGAACTATCTACTTAGAAATTCATTGATCAGTAGCAAATGTCTGACTAGTTCAGAATCCTTATAAGGAAGAGAGAGAGAGAGAGAGAGAGAGAGAGAGAGAGAGAGAGAGAGAGAGAGAGAGAGAGGAGAGAGCAATGCAATAAAAGACTCAGCTCTTCTTCTTCTTCTTCTTCTTCTTCTTCTTCTTCTTCTTCTTCTTCTTCTTCTTCTTCTTCTTCTTCTTCTTCTTCTTCTTCTTCTTCAATGGAAGAATGGGTTTGTGAGCCAAGAAAGGCAGGTGGCTTATAGGAACCAAAGGCAAAACAGATTCTCCCTGGGGCCTCCTGAGGAACATGCCTGTCCTGACACTTTTAGGCCAGTAAAACTCAAATTCGCCCATCTTTTCCTCCCTTCCTTCTGGCATTGGAAATGTCATGAGTCCTGCAAACCCTTCATTCTTCCCTTCGTCCCTGTTCTGCACCCTCCCTCTCTAGTTTTTTTTGAAATATGATCTTGCTATGTAACACTAATTAACCCATACATAGTATGGCCTGATACTATGTAGCACAGGTTAGGCTTGAACTCCTGACTTTGCCTCTCCAGTGCTGGGATTTCAGACCTAAGCCACTATGCCTGGCTCCATTTCTGACTTCTGACTCTCCAGAATTATGAAGTAACAAATCTGTGTTGGCTTGGACCACTGGCTCTTGGTGG
Source organism: Arvicanthis niloticus (assembly GCF_011762505.2). Lineage (NCBI taxonomy): Eukaryota > Metazoa > Chordata > Mammalia > Rodentia > Muridae > Arvicanthis > Arvicanthis niloticus. The sequence goes on along the minus strand of NC_047659.1, from coordinate 29,579,121 downwards.
TTTGTTCCAGCAGCAGTAGCTAGGAAAGAATGAACGGAGTCTGCTGCTGAGGGCTGCCAAAGCTGCTGCCATCCACGTGGCTTTTTAACAAGGTTTACCAACTGATGTTTATAGTTGTCACTGATGTTAGATTATGAAGTTAGGGCTTGTCTCCAAAGGATATTGTTTGTAAAACTGTCAGTTTCATAAACTAATCAGATATGTTTTAACTTGGCAAAAAAAAAAAAACCCACAAAACCCCCTAAGGATTCTAAGGCCAGTTTTCAGACTCTTGAAGATGCATCATAGCCTAGGCACTTAGGACTGTTTTGCCTGCTTATTTTTTTTTTTTTTTAATCACAGAATGCATGTTTTAGTGGGCATTCTTTCCTGGTAAAATAAAAAACCAAATTATACATTATAATACATATATTGGTATATTTGTACAAATATACATTATATATATATTATATATATATTTATCATATATATATATCATATATATACATATATATATGATAAATATCAAACTTAGAGTTAACAAGTCAACATCTGAGGTTACTATGACGACTCCAGACTATTGAGGTTGAAGAAAAGGGGAAAAAAAAAACCCCATAAAAGCAATGTTTGTTTTATTCCTGTTCATTCGTGTTCACTCAGGAACAACATATTCCAGTTTCTAATCGTTTCTAAATTGCTAGGTCACTCACTGAGTACCACACTAGGATCACCCAACAGAGGAGAAGCTAATCAGAAGGCATGTACTTTGGAGGTCACAACCTTTGCAAGTGGCTTTGTTGCTGCTGTAGTTGATGCTCTTCACGGGCAGGAAGGAAGACAAGCTACCTAGAATGCAGTCTGGGACAATGTTTTCAAAGAATGTTTGGGCTCTTAACTTATGAGAAGGAAAAATTCTAATCTGGATACTTGCTGTTCTCTGCTTGGCTTTGGAGTTGGTTTGACAGGGGCAGGCAGACAGAATAAAGAACGGAGCACAGAGAAGCTGGGATTGGGTGGGCTGCATGCTCCAGGGGAGGTTCACCAGCAGGAGCCTGGAAGCTCACAGGGAGCTGGGTTTAGCTAATCTCTGTTGTAGGTCTGTGCAGGGAAGCTTTTCCGATCGCTGTCACCACTAAAGAGGAAGCTGTGGTTGGCAGTTTCTGCATACAGTGGTTAAAACACTGTATGTGGACCAGAGGAATAATGTACATTCATCCAGGACTCCATCAGTTGTAGGCTCTCTCTCTCTCGCTCTCTCTCTCTCTCTCTCTCTCTCTCCCCCTCCCTTCCTCCCTGCCTCCTCCCCTCTCTCTTTGTGTGTGTGTGTATATATGTTTTATTTGTACGCGCAGCAACTACCTCCTAAAAGTGTGAAAATTGACCGGAGATCGAGGTGTGGGAGGAGAAAGTAAGGGCGCACAGCCCAGCACTGTGATGTGGAGGCAAAGGGAAAGCTTGGGGCAGAAAACCTAAGGGGTCATTATTACTGCTGGCTCCATCACAAAGTACCTTATGTAAGCCCCAAGGGTGAGTGTCTCTGTAACATGCTTCACTCAAGGCCTTCTTCGTTCAGTAACTTTACCATGGAGGTTGAGTGCCGTCATAGCCAGGACTTTATCCGGCCTACCCTATCCCACCTTTGATTACAGAGAATTTCCGGAAGGCCTGACTTAGCATGGTCCCAGAGCAGTTGAAAAGTGAATGCCTTGGCACCTGGGAACTGAGGCAGCCCTGGCCTGGAGCCTGTCTTAGTTGTTAGCTCAGGTTGAAACCTTCTACGGTTCCTAGAGCTTCAGGGAACACAGATTCAGTCAGCCCTCTCATGTAGCTTTTGGTTTGGGGAAAACACTTTTCAGCCAATTACTATTTTGAATCGGTTGTGGGCAAACAGAAACATTTTTGAATTGTGCAGCCTCTGCACACAGAGTAAAGGTATGATGATGATGCGCATGCCTTTGTCAGCTCTGACTGCTGTGCCCACGCCAACGTGTACCCCTGTGTCACCGCACAAGCTAGGCATGGATGCCTGCATGCATGCCTGGTAGCCACAGGCCTGACAGTTATGCTCAATGTATTTATAGGTTTAGTAGCCAGGGAACATCCATGCTGTTATGTAACACTGGAAGCTCTCTGTTTAGGGAAGTGGCCTTATTAGAAAGAGAGATGCAGCTCAGGGACCCAGCGTTGGTATTTTCATGTACAGCCGAGGCAGCTACTGAGCTGCCTCTGCTAAGCTAGCAATGGAAGGAAAGTAAATGGGTCTCCAGAGATGTCCAGATTTGTCTCTCGCTCGCCACAGGTTTGCCGCTCTCTTTACTTGATGTAAGGCATTTGGAGAGGAAGACATAACACGGCCTTGCCGATCCCATTATGCCCAGCGTGTGGTTCCATGCTTAATGCATATTTTGACTGGCTGGATGCCTGCTCTATTAAACAAAACTGATGCACAGCTGTATGGGCAACTGGAAGACATGGACCATGTCTATTTTGTCAGAGAACATAAATCGGAGGTATATATCTTAATGAGAAAACCATCACCACCTGTATTTTCCCTGCCCTGCCCTTCTGGGTTTTGTTTCAAAACATTCGTTTTGGCCATGTTGAGAGGGGAGTTACAATGGCGGTACAGTGGAGCTCCTGGCCAGCTTGCAGCTGAATGCTTTCCTAGTGGTGCACGAGGAGTGTAGACAAGAAGAACAAAAAAGAGTACATCAGCGCTTGGTTCAGAATCACGGCGCGGCCTCCCCACTCTGCCTCATGCCTTCCAACTGTGTGCTTACCCAGGACTAAGTTTTTTCCGTCTTCTGACCTACTTATTCTTTTTTAGCTCATTGCCAATACTTTTTAGACTCAAGTTCATCACAGGGTCTTTTGGAACTTATAACTTAGACTCCAGACCCTGGAGTGGACGGACGACCCACAGAGAGCCAGACAGGTTCTGCCTCAGTCTTGCTAAAGCCTTCCAAATGGGCAAGTCACCTTTCCATCCAGTGTGGCTTCATTCTCTCACAACAGGGTTGCTACTCTGGTTATCCAGAGACTGTGTGACTGACAGTGGGTGAGAATCCGCATCCAACCTGTCTTCTTGTTGAAGCGTTTGTGCCAAAGGCAAGCTGAGTTCGGTTAGCTGATTGCTGCTAATCTGACAGCATCGTAAGTAGCTTTCCAAATGTCTCCTTTTAACTTTGAACAAATAACTTGCTTATTAAGACAGGTGACATTTTAGTGTCAGAGTCTCTGAACTTTGGAACACTTAGTTTTTTAAGACCAGATCTTCCTCCTCTGGGCCTGTCCTGAGGACCATAGAACATTTGCAACATCTTCACTTCTCTCAAGCATGCATCCATATCACCTCTTTCCACAAAGGTTTGGAGAATGAAAAGTGTCTCAGGATATTGTTGAATGTCCCATGGGGTTATTGCTCTCCATTGGTAAGTTACACCCTAAGGCAGTGGTTAAAAAGCATTGCCTGTATCAGAACCCAGCAATGACGCTTCCTCCTACGGTTTAGCAGCCCGTCTGGATGCTGTCGACTTTGGAAATTCTGTGCTAGATATGAGTGGACATGAAGTACTTTATAGTTCTTAGATAAACAGGTAGACATGCATATTTCCTTCCTGTGAACAATTTCTAATCAAGGTAAGATTTTAAAATGTTTTAGTGTGTGTGAGTGTGTGTGTGTGTGTGTGTGTGTGTGTGTGTGTGTGTGTGCATATGGAAGTCAGAAGACAGTTGGTGGGAGTTAGTTCTCTCTTCTCACTATGTTGGCCCCAGGACCCTGGACCTGGGAACTGAACTGAGGTCAGGCCTGGTGACAAGTGATTTTATCCAGTGAACCATCTCTTTTCATCATTTTCATCCAAAGCCTAACTTTGGAGAAACTAGTACAATTTTTCTGCCAGATACACAGAGTAATAAATGTCTCTCTCAGTTCTTACACTCATAAATTACTGCATCTCTCAATCCTCACTAGAAAAGCTTTCCTTTTTCTTTTGCAGTAGATAATATAGAGACCCATAATGGTACAATTTGTAGAGAGTAAGGGACTGTGTTGTACTCAGCTTTAAATGGGACTTCTCAATCATACCGCCTCCTATGCAAACTCAGGGATCATTGTGGAAAAGGGATGGGAAGAGTCTGGGAGGCAGAGGGAGTGGATGCCTGTAGCAAGCCTGTATTTGCCAGACATGAAGGTGTAGTTGCGTACATGAACTCACGGTGACTGTATGCACAAGACTTGCACAGGCTCAAACCAGCCAAAATGCCAGCAATGGTGGAGGAGGACTCATGAAGTCCCACCCCCATATGATGACATATCAGATTTGGTGGTGGCTGGGGGAGGAAGAGCCAGTTTTCTTCAGGAATGTGAACCCTGGGAGGCTACCCATTTTCTGGTAGATAGTTCTATACCCATACACATACAGGCAGCACTAAAAGAAGAGAGAGGAGAGAGAGAAAAAGAGAAAGACAGAGAGAGACAGAGACAGAGAGACAGAGAGACCAACAACAACAACAACAAAAAAAAACAAAACAAACACCCCAAAAAACTTCACAATGCCTTTGTGTAGGCACCGTTACCTCTTAAATAGCAAACCAAAAATGAATGCAAATATATTCTCATTTTAGTCAAACTCAAAATTGTGTCGTATAACCTTTGCTTTTAGGTCTGACTTCTGATGCTGAGTTGGGCATGGTGGTGCATGCCTGGTACTACAGTGGCACTTGGCAGGAAGAGGCAGGAGAGTGATTGGTTAATCGAGGATCATCCTCACCTACACAGGCAGTTTGAAGCAGATCCAGATGAGCGAGACGTGTGAAAAAGGCCTGCCCGTTGTCTCTCGGGCTGTGCCGGGCACATTTGCTCTTGCCTTCACTCTGCCTCACTGGTGATGACTTCCGTCTTTGCAGGGAGCCATTCCTGTTTTGTCTGTCTGAGAATTTCATACATGTGTATAAGGTAGTTTGATCAAATCTACCTCTTTCCCTCCCCTTTAATTTCTCCTCTACCGCACTCCCTGCTGTCATTCCTTCCCAACTTCATATGTTCGTTTCTAAGACCCACGGAGTACACTTAGAGCTTCCTATCTGCGCATGCGTATGTGGCCACCTACTGGATCATGGGTAGCCTCTCATAGGCTACATTCTTGAAAAATACTGACACACACACACCCCGCCCTGCAGCCATCAGTTGCCAATGGCTCCTCAAATAAGGGCAGGTCTCTCTGAGCCCCTTCCCCTCTGGGATGGGATTTTGGCTGGCTCGATCTCATGCAGGTCTCCTGCACGCTGTTACTGAACATCTTCCCTTGACTGTCTGTCTCCCAATGGGTTGACCCAGATTTCTTTGCCGCGATCTTTGTAACTCTTTCATCACCTGCAACCCATCCTTCCTTGATTCCCTAGGATCTTCTTCGTATTCCTTCGAGTGGCTGATCCCTGAAACTCGGCAGAGCTAAGGGTGCCAGAAAGGACTTGGGAGAACCTATTTTAGCAGGTCCTGTCCTGAGAATACCTGCTCGGGTATTCTGATTGTCCTTAACTATCTCGACTGTTGCAGGACTAAAATCTTCCTTCTCTATCATCGGGCAAAAAGCACAGCTTCTCTCTGCCTTCAAAATGGTCCCGGCATGATGTCTGCTTTCAAACTTCCCAAAGTGCTCAAGTTCACCACCTTGCCCTAAATACATCACTTTTTATCTTGTCAGGCCTGGGAACATGGGCATCAGCAGTGAATGAGCTCCCTATTTTCTGTTGTTAGTGCCCGGTGGGGCTGGAAAAGTCCTTTGCTGAAATGAGACTCTCCTGGTGCCTTGTGCCTGTCTCCCGGTGCCTTCCTTGCCCGGGGTTCTGAAGCAGCAGATGCTATCTTTACTTTTGCCTTTGCAGTTCTTGTGTCTAACTCAGACCACTAAAGCCCCTTGAGGAAGATTTGAGGACTTCTGATCCACCCATCACCCCTTTGAAACACCAGTGCACGATGCTCTTTATTGCTGGGTGTCTAGTTTGCTATTTCTCTATCTTAACTTCTTTTATTTAGAAATGGTGCACTGACCTGATTGAAGTATCCTTAGCCTGCCTCAGCTCATAGCCATGGTGTGTTTGAAGCAGGGCTTGATTTATTGGCTTCCCCGGCCTGTCTATCACATGTGGGATCAAGGGGGCTGGCCAAAATGCCTGAGTTATCTAATTGGAATAACTTTATTCGGGATCAATTAGTATTTGAGTTTTAAAAGCATCTACTCAAAGTAATAGTGCTATCCTGAATCTCTGGGATTATAAAAGGAATCACGAAAAACTGGTAAAATCTGATAAATGCTTGAGATGTTATTAAAATGGGGAACCAGGGCTGGAGAGGTGGCTCAGCGGTTAAGAGCACTGTCTGCTCTTCCAGAGGACCTGGGTTCAATTCCCATGAACCCACATGGTGGCTCACAACTGTCTGTATGCAACTGCCATTCCAGGGGATCTGACACCCTCACATAGACATATATGTAGTCAAATCATCAATGTATATAAAAAATAAATTAAATAAAAAATAATAAAAAATGAGAAGCCAGTATCAATTTTTAAGATGGTAAGTGAGTCTTGGTCATCTAAAGTGTCTAATGTTATGGAAGGGTGATCTAAAATTATTCCGAAATGAAAGATTTATTTGAAGTGATAGCAAATATTTCTCTCTAAGGTGACTTGGGCCACTTCTATTTCTTTGGCAGTTGGTATATTAATGATTCAATTGTGGAAAAGCTGTTAGCATCAAATATGGCTTTAGTGCAGACATCTGTACCTGTCTAATTGTAGTTTAGGTCCTTGCTTGTGATCGTTCCCCACCTTCTGTTTCTCCTGAATTCACAGGCTAGTTCCTCATTCACGTTCCCTCATCCAATAAGCATCGATAAAGGCAAGTAGGGGCTTAACCTCAAGGAAAAGAGATGAATCCACACCACCATCAGAGGGTGCATAATATGGGGGTTGAAGACCCACAGACCGGAGACAGCTAGCACACAGCGCAAGCACAGGGATGGTGTGTGCTCACTAAGGTATGAGTGGCAGCTGAGCTAACCTGTAGGGAACACCAGCAAAAGCACCCTGAAGGTGACTCACACCTGCTTTCAACACAAGCAGGGATTAGGATGACAAAGTACTGAAGTTCATGTAGGTGGTAAAGCCTCTCTCTATCTGGGGCATCTGGGTGTGAGATAGTGACTGGCCTGTTAGCATAGCAGGAGGGGAGCTTGGTGAGTAGGCCTAGGGTGGGGTGAGGCGAAGCTGGGCACATAGAAGCTGTCTTAGACCCATCACAACCAACAGTGCCACTTAGTGCTGGGCCACGACTGTGCCCTCACTCTTTAGATAAAACAGTGACAGAATCCCCAACCTAAGCATTTGCTCCCTCTCTGCTCTCACCAATTACAGTGGCTTGAGTGCTTCCTAAAAATACAGTAACTCTGACAAAGATGAACGTTCCATGAGAGGCCCTTGGGTTGGGACCACTGATGTATGTTTGAGCTTATATAGGTATTAATGCTCAATATTGATTTCTATTAGGCAATAACACAAAAGACAGTGGTTTTTTTTCCACCTCTGCAAAACAATGAGAAAAGATTTTCCCCCTTCTCTATTCACAGGGAAGTCAATGTCCCAAACTGTTTGCTCATCTTAAAAACTCCTGTACTGAAGCATGTGATGCTGTTCTCAAGGAGGGTGATGAGTCTCTTCTTTTTAAGCTTTCTGACACCATTATTTATGCTAAAGTTGGGACCATGCATCTGAGTAATTTTTATTAATGTAGTATCCCTTGTTTGTTTGTTGTTTTGAGAAACATGCCAGTTTTCACATTCTGAGTCTCTTCGCCTTTGCCAGAAGCTGCCGAGTAGGTAGATGACAGCATGATTTGGCTGTTGCCGAGTTGAGGATGAACTTGACAGAAGAAGTACAAGTGTTTTCACACAGTACAAGTGGTTTCAGGGCTTACTTCAGACAAAAGATGATACATCTGCGTTTGTGGTCACTGATTGGATCCTGAATGTAGGCTTTCCTGCCCTGGATTTCTGCAGATCTCAGCATCACTTAGTCATTTGCTCTGTGCTGAGTCTTTCTCCATCATGGATGATGCTATAGGCTGTGAAAAACGCCACTTATGGGGTAAAGACGCTGTGGTACTATTGTAAATTGTACTTGAGCAAGCCAATAAGATCAGCTTGACGTCCACTTTCTATTGAAAAGTCTAGAACATATGTGTAACCATTCTGCTGTTATATTAGTTTACACATGTTCATTCAGGCATATGTCCATGCACGGGTAATCTTAAAGAGAGTGCAGTGTCTGCCTAAGGCTTGCAAACACTTGGCTATGACAACCAGATTGCCCTCTTTGTGATTGTTCTCATGTGCTGCAGAGCAAGTTAGAGTTCAGTTTGGGAGATGATTGACATATGAAGGGTGTGTTTGAGGTGAAGGTAATGTGCATTTCATATTATCCATAGCATAAGAGAAATTGTAAACACAAAGTGCAATATATTAGCAAACAGCTTGGGAACAATCAACTGGCTGGTAAAGACCCCAGTTTGGGGAAAGGATGTCACGATTACAGGCCTCCTGGGCATGGGGCTGAACCCTCTGTTCTGCTGGAGTATCTTAGGCTTGTTTATAGTCTATCTTGTATTTAAGAACATAGTATATGGCATGCATTTTCACATCCAGGAGACTTGCAGCCCAGATGAGCTGCACCCTGTTCAATCATTATTTGATTGCAGGCTGTGGAGCAATTTTAGCTGTCTAGCTCTCCTGTGGCTTAATCTGCTGTACATTTTATGATGTTTCACTGGGAGATGTAGTGTGGATTTTAAACGTAACTTATCTCCTTCCACAAAACTAAAGTCTTCCTGGAAGCCAGACAAAAGTATTACCTTGCATTTTGACCCTCAAGTTATTTTGTTACTGTCTGCATGTGGGCCAGTTCAGAGCTCACTGATGTATGGAATGCACTTATCTGGTTACTATAACACACGAGGAACTGGGATAGACTCAGGTTTGTGACGACAGTAACCAATGGGGCTTTTATAAGTTATTCAGCTGTTACTCCATAACAGGAGGTGCACATACTTGATTTTGATTGGCTGAAGAGAAACAGTAGATCTATTTCAGCAGAAAAAAGTACTGACGATTTGAATCTTTAGCAAAATTAATGGCAGTTGGAAGAATTCCCAGCTGCACATGTAACTGGAAGTGCTAAACTACCCAATTAATCAAGAGTGGATGAACTCAGTGAAACACAAAATTTAATAAGTTTGTGCGGCAGTGGAGTTGAAAGATTGCACGAAAGCATTTCTCTCTATTGACTGCAACTCAGAGTGGCCTGTGAGATGCTATACAATCCCGGAGCAATGCAAAAAAATAGTTTTGTATTTTCTTTTCATTCTCCTTTATTTCTACAAATGTTTGTTGATGCCTCCTGTGTACCAAACTCACCTTAGGGATATGATGATGAAAAAGATAACCCCACCTGCCTATAAGTAGTTATTCAGCATACATGCAATTCAGCACAACTTGGGCTGGAGGGATGGCTGGGCAGTTAAGAGCACTTGCTGTTTTTGCTGCTCCTCCAGAGGACCCAGGTTTGGCTCCTAGCACTCCAGTTCCAGGAGATCCAATGTCCTCTTCTGGCCTCCATGAACACCTGCATGCAATGTGATACACATGCATACATTCCATTCACACATAAAATAATAAATGAATGAATCTTATTAAAAATTATATAAATTATGGAAGATCTATATCAAGAGAAAAGTTAGAACTTAGCTCTGAGGTTCCTGAAAGCTAAACTGAAAACCAAACTGTAAACGGTGTTGTACTGCTGTCTATAGAGACACAAAGTGCCATGTTGTTGTTTAGTTTTCTTTATCTCCGACCCAGGGCTTTAATATTATCGAGAGTTGTCTTTATTTAGTAGTCTGGATACAAGTTGACTGGATATTAGTCTTTTACGTTTGTCTTAATTTTTGTTTGTTTTTAGTTTTTGAGGCAGGCCTTGGTATATGGCCAGACTGCCCTTAAACTCATAATTCCCCTGCCTCAACCCTTTGAGCACTGGAATTACAGATCCATGCGGCTGCCTCTCCTGGGTCGGCCTTCTGTGCCCTCAGGAGCACACTCACAGGAGCTTCTGCATATGGCCACTGTGGACACACCCAGAGCCATCACATGAGGTGAGCTGAGGCTGGCCCTCCATTGAAAGACAAGCACTGGGGTCCTCCCAGGAGAGCATTGCCATCTTCAGCTCTGTTTCTTTTAGCCAGGGGTGTGGCTCCTCCCTGACACTGTCTCTGCTAAATCGAATGTGTATTCTGAAATATGTGCCTCCCTTCCCTCCATACTCGGCATCGTTACAGCATGTCGTGCTAGATGGAGAAGGTTCTGTCATGTTCTGCTATTGGAACAGAGCAAGAGACTATTCAGTAAAGCCAAGCTCCCTGGAATCATGTGGGGGAACAATGGCAGCTTAAATGAGAAAGGCTGGTGTTTCAAATTCTTATTCTCAATACAGCCCCAGCCTCCACACACAGAGACATTTTTGCTTGTCCGTCATTGTCAACTTTTATGCTCTCTGGCTATAAATAACTCCTGGAACAACTAGCCAGCCGCATTTCAACAGCAATTTTCAAAACTCAAGTCGCATTGTTTTAAAAATCCTTCAGGATTTTTTTTTTTTTAAGCAAGAAGGGATTTTTTTTTTTCACTCATTTCAATCTTGTTAACATTACTTAGTGTTATCTTGAATCCACATGGCTTAAATTGAAAAACCTTTTCACAGAATATCAAAGTGAATAGGTGATGATTGGGCAGACTCGTCAGATAAAAAAATTCAACATTTTAAAACCTTCCCACCTCTACATTTCTTGAGTTAGCTCTGACATATGTTTCTCTGTGTTTTGGCTGAACAGTGTAAGATAGGTCAAGCACTAACGACGGTTTATCCATGGACCTGAAATAGTCTTTTAAAAAAACTGTACAACAGAGATGGTGGCTCACAACTGCAATTCCAGCCCTTGGGAGGCTGTCACAGGATGACTGCAATTCAGGCTAACCTGGGCTACCTAGTGATTTCAAGGCCTGGCTGGGCTATACAGAAAGACCCTGACTCAAGACAGAAAAATTAAGACAAAGCACCAAAATATCTTCAAGTGAAAAATGACCCAATTTTAAAATGTGGATTTTTCTTATCTTGTCAAATATAGTCAACTAATCCAGTGCTTTACACACTCTGGGCAGTGGGTAGATTGCACAATGTCCAACATCTTATCTAACACATTTGTATGTCTTTTGGCAAAAGTTTCTGTCTTCCTTCTTCTCTTTCCGCACTGCCAGCATCCCGTGAGTTTCCTAGACACAGTCTACTGAAGGCTTCCCCTCCACGCAGCACTCTCTCATGCCTGCTCTGCAACCACAGGTTCTCATTTATTCCTTAACTCAGGTGCAGTGCCACCGCATACTCCCTACTGTCTGACTTCACAGCCCTTTCCTGGCTTTCCTGGCTTGCAGCAAGTTCCATTTATTCTCCTCAGCCATTTTCTTTCCTGCTGTTCCTCAACATGGACCTCTGAGCTTCTGTTTCCCCAACACATAAAGCTAGGCCACTGTGCACTCTACCCTGCCTTCTCTTGGCTTGCAGCATTGTCCTGAAATTCCACAACAGACCATGAGATATAGACCAGGCTCTGTCTTCTGCACAGGTCATGCTTGGCTCAGAATCCCCAGACTCTGCTTTCTTACAAATCATTAAATTGTTCTTTTCTTTCCTTCTTTCCTTCTTTCCTTCTTTCTTTCTTTCTTTCTTTCTTTCTTTCTTTCTTTCTTTCCTTCTTTCTTTTTTTTATACCATATTTCAGCACCAAATTGCTTTGCTTCGTGAGTACATCTCAGACCTACACTATTTAAGGGCAAGAAATATGCCTTCTAATCTTTAGTATCCACAATCCTCTCCTCCCCCATTCTGACCACAGAAAATGTGGCCATGTAAAGCTGACACCAACCCCAGATTTCATTTTAACCAATTCCTCTTATTGTCCTCAAATTTAAAACCAGGCATTTAATTTTGTCAACTCTGATTAATTTAAGCCACACACCTCTATTTACTTTTTAGAAGAAAGTCAAAACCGTGAACTGACCTCACCTAGAAAACAAAGAACACTGGTTATCTGTGCACCTGAGATGTGTGTTTGCACCGCACCGAGCGAACAGACTTCCAGACTTCCAGCTCTGTGCATTAGATCAAAGTGCTCAGTTTTTAGAATATAGCTGGGCACAACAGGGAGCACTGTGCCCAAAAGAGAATTCCAGTTACTGGCAGCCCTGGGATTCTAACCAGACTATAGCTGAGATGCTCACTCGATGCCAACTCTCTCGTGGCCCACTCTTCCGCTTACTTGTGGTTCCTTGTAAAAAAGAAAGATTATCAGAGTAAATTCAGGTCATGGCTTCTGCCCCAGCTTTATTTCAATCAATAATTTCATATTTTGGTCAAAGACATTTCTAGCAGAGAGAGAGAGAGAGAGAGAGAGAGAGAGAGAGAGAGAGAGGTTTTCTCTCTGACTACTTTTTGGAAGACATAGATATTCAAGCTGTCTGCTACTGATTCAGAACCTTAGTCCTCTTTTTCTTTGTTTTGGAGAGGAGGACAGGCTTTTACTAAGTTTAGCAGACTGGCCTCAAACTTACTCTGTATCCTAGGCAGGCTTCGAACTTGCTATTCTCCTGCGTCAGATCTGGGCCACTAATTCCTACTCGCTTTGGTTATATTAATAGTAAATGAAGATAAGGCAATTAAGTTCAGTAGTGACATTCTTGTATTTAGAAATATTTGATTGTGAGCCGGACATAAGTGTGTGCCCTTAACTCCTACCACTCTACAGGCTAAGGAGGAAAGACCACAAGTTCGAGGCCAGCATACTGAGTCCCAAGCCACTCTGGCTTACAGAGGAAGACTGTATCTCAAAAGACAAACAACAAAACAAGCAAACCAAAAATAGTTGAGCGCCTGTGTTTTGACAGCAGTTCAAATGAATGCTTCCTCACCAAGTACTGTAAGACAGTTCCTGGCAGTTAGAACTCTTGTTAAGAGCAGATCTTTCAGATCATTCAGTTGCCTGAAGTATAGCGTCTTAGCCTTCCTGACTGGCCAATGAATAACTCAGGCAGGTGGCTACTTCTCAGAAGACCATGATGGTTTGCCAAAGGGAAATTATTGGGAATTTATTCTAGTGGGTTGGGGGTGGGGTGGGGTGGGGTGGGGTTAAACTATCTTTAACCTCAGGGACCTGCTAATCCACCAGGCTACAGAAGCTCTACTGAGTGGCTAATAGGCAATTAGCAAGAGCATTGAGGGTTTCGGGGGTGGGGTGGTGAGGGGGTGGTGGTGGTGGTGGTGGTGGTGGTGGTGGTGGATGAGCTGGTGGTTGTCTACTCTGTCCTGACTGCAGGACCTTGGCCATATTGCTTAGTCTTTAAGCTTTGCTTACTCTAATGCAGACAATAAACTCCACCTCTCAAGTTTTTATGGTCACTAAATTAGATAGTATCTGTAAAAAAAAAATAGAGCATTATTCCCATCAAAGCCTCATTTCCTGGTTCCGAAGGTTAAACTTGGAATGAGTTCTTTTCCATTGGCATAATGAGGGCAAACACGGAGAACACAGAAGAGCAGATAGGACAGAAAACAAGCTTTGCTTTCTTTCCATGTGAACCCACCAGGGGAAAGCCGGTACCCAGGGATGCAGTGAGCCCTCCAAACCTCAGATGCGTTTGACACCTGCTGGTAGGATGAATAGACATTACAGAATGCTGTGGAAGGGTCACTGTGCTGCAAAAAGTGTTAGAAACTAGAAGTAAGGTTATCAGTTACCTGAAGGGACATTTGATCACCAGATAGTGTCTGTGAAAGGGAACCACCACATCTTCAGGTATTCCAAATTACTAACTTCTAGAAAAAAAATTTTTTGTGATTTTTACTTATTGTTATTTTGTGTGTATGCGTGTTTGAATCAGTGTGCCTCATGGGTGTGGTGCCCATGAAGATCATAAAGAGGGCATCAGATCCCCTGGGATAGCTGTGAGCCACCAGGTAGGTGCTAGGAATAGAACCTGGGTCTTCTGAAAGGTCAGCATATGCTCTTAACCACTGAGACGTCTCTCCGGCTCCGCCCCCCACCCCCACCCCCTGCCTGCCCAATGCTGCATTTTAATTTAAAAAGAATACTCATGCCTAAAACACCCACACTAAGTTTTAGATAGTTTTCTTTTACTTAAGATCCACAGGCTCTAAGAATTTAGAAGACTACTGGCTAAATGGAGAAGTGCACATGCACACAGCCTTGGGATGGCTAGAGGCTTCTTGACAAAGATTGTCTTCCCCACAAAGACTTGACTGGTAGAGAGAGTTCTGGGGCACCCAGACTGGACCCTGTAGAGAAAAAGGAGTAGGAAACACTGCATAATAGTGACATTAGTTTCAATTGTCAACTTAACACAGTTTGAGAAGGCTGTCTCAAAGAGGGGTTGTCTAGCTCAGGTTGCCTGTAGGCACAACTGTGGGAGATTGTCCCAGTTACATTAGATGATGTGGGAAGGCCCAGCTGGGTCTGGCTAGTCTCTGCTTCCCCAGATGGAGATGCCAGCCACCATCCCCAGATATACTGTTTGTAGCTCTTACTGAATATCATTTTTCCCCCAATTCCAGTCACTGTATGAGACGACATTAAAGAGTTCAAGTTTCCACTAATAAGAGGTACTTTGGTGAGAACACATTGGCACACTTGTGCACTTTTCTTTAAGAACACATTCCTGACCCCATATATGTTATAAAACAGCCTTAAGGAAGAAGGGGCACCTTTCCTACAGTACATATGCTTCACCTTCATGAGCTGTCTTGTTATTCCACTGCATAAATGAGGCATACTGCTGGAAAGCGTATCTACTATGTATAAACCATTGCTTCTGTCAAAAAAACACAATGTAATGACTTTGTGATTGTTTGCCTCTGTCAAAAAAAAAAAAAAAAAAAAAAAAAAAAAAAAAAAAAAAAAAAAAAAAAAAAAAAAAAAAAAAAAAAAACAGTGTAACGAATTCAGCTTATTGGTTTTACTGTTGGGTTTTTTGTTTTGTGTGTGTGTGTGTGTGTGTGTGTGTGTGTGTGTGTTTTCAGTCCTGGATTGGGCAATACTGTATTCTCTAAGACAGAACTAGTGTGTTGTTGATCTGAGCAGAGGTAGGAAGCTTCCTAGAGACAGAATGAAGCAGAAGCTGGGGACAAAAGGAGGAGGCCTTTTCAGATCCCTTTCCTTGTAAAGGTGTAGACACAGAGGACTTGCTTATCACACCAGCTACAAATGGCTGTTTGGGGATTTGGTATCTTTTTCTCCTTATTTCTCAGAAGCCTGATGAAGAAACTTGGTTTCTACCCCACGGCCTGGAGCCTCACAGGGATGACTCGTCTGCTCGAGGCTATTGAACTCTGTGTAAGACCTTGATCCAAATCAGTGACCTACATATTTTGTTGTGCTTTTCGAGATGAAATCTCTCTGAGTTGTCCAGGCTGTCCTAGAATACCAGGGACCAAGTGATCCTCCTGCTTCAGGCTCCTGGAATTATAGGTACATGCCACCATACCTGATTGACTTCCTGTAACTGTCATTTAATAGCCCTTGTACACAGCATTGCAATGAATTTTCATATTTATCATTCATACATATGACTCCGGGATATTCCTCTCTAGGGTAAATTTCTTCAATAAGACTATCAT
Organism: Arvicanthis niloticus; assembly: GCF_011762505.2. Taxonomy (NCBI): domain Eukaryota; kingdom Metazoa; phylum Chordata; class Mammalia; order Rodentia; family Muridae; genus Arvicanthis; species Arvicanthis niloticus. The sequence goes on along the minus strand of NC_047659.1, from coordinate 29,563,350 downwards.
AGTTGTTTTTGCCTAATTACCTCTAAATTATGCTAGTGCTCTTTTTGTGTGTGCCGATCCCATGCCTTCAAGTGTATAGACACATGTGCACTATCACATGAAGGCAGAGGTTGAAGTTGGTGTCTTTCTTGATCATTTTCTTCTATTTATTGAGATAAGTTTCTCACTGAGCCTGGATCTCATTGAAGCAGCCAATATAGCTACTTAGCTTGCTTTGTGATCCCCTGCATCTGCCTCCAGGGCACTGGGGTTATAGTCAGGTCACCATACCTGCCAGGCTATTATGTGAGTTGTGGGATCCATACTCCAGTCCTCATGCTTGCAATGGGAAGTGTTTATCCACTGGACCACCTCCCCAGGATTTATCTAAGCTTGGATTTTATTCTCTAATAGATGAACAGATGGATTTTCATTTACATTACCTAGAAAAATAAGTTAAACATTTTTTTTTCTAAATCAAGATTTCATTCTGTTCTGGAGACTCATGATGTCATCCAGATCATCTTTAAACCCACAGTAATCCTCCTGCCTCAGCTTTTCAAGAATTGACATTGCATGCTCCACCACCATATCAGTACATATCATTTTCATCTATTTGTGTTTAATATTTCAGAGGTCACTGAATATAAAGAACATTAGTGCTTAGATTAATTTTGTGACAATTTTTTCTTTTCATTGTTTAAATTTTGATTATTATACTTTTCAAGATATGTATTTAACTCTTTAATAATCAGATTTATCAATCATTTTAAAGAGTTCTTTAAACATGGGCATTTTATTAAAATATTTTAGGCATAGTTTCTCTGTGTGTATGTATGTGTGTATATGTGTGTGTGTGTGTGTGTGTGTATGTTGGTACATGTGTTGCCTTTAAATCTATTATTTATTTATTTATTTATTTATTTAAGAAAGGTGATTATGGCATATGTTTCAGGCTAGCCTCAAACTTTAAATCCTTCTGCCAGGTGTGTGGCACCACGTATGGCTTACACGTAAGGTGCTATGAGAAGTGGCTTTGTAATCTCTCATCATTGTCTTTGCCACTGTCTAGGGACCTTTCCCAGCATGTTAGTGCACAGCTCCTCTGTCACCATGGGTTGGGGATGCTTGCTAGGACACTCTCCCAGACAGAGACTGATTAGTGGATTCTGGGATGCTTCCTTGCTCCCTGCCAGGCAGGACCAATCATTTTTTGTCTCCGTATCTTTAGCATATTAGTATCTGTTTAGTAAGGCAGGTTTTTTTCCCCTCTTCTTTATTCTTTTAAGATATTTTTCCCCCTCAGAAGCTTCTGAGTATTTATTTTTCCAGGTAAATTTTGCATTATCTGTTAAAATATTACTTTTCACTATTCTTTCCCATACAAAGTCTCAGCATGTGGAGGTCGGATGCAAACCCCCACCCCCTCGAGTGGAGTCTAGATAGTATTGAGTTCTCTGTGCAAGTTCTCTCTCCCTTGAGGCCACCTCCTTCGCACCAGTCTGACCTGTAAGGGGCAGCTTTGGGCTGGGAACTCTGAAAACCATTAAACCCAGGGCGCCTCCCTAGCCTGAGAAAAGGCTCGAGTCTGTTCTCACTTACCTTCAGCCATCTCAAGGCTGAGTTTGGAAGCGGGCGAGGTGCTAGAGATAAAGTCCAGAGCCTTGTGACTGCCAAGCACCCACCATCCAATGAATTGCATGTCCTGGGCTTCTACGCTTCTATTCTTCATGAAATATGCAGGTTCTGTTAGCTATCTATGTGCATTTTCTCACTGGAAATTTTGATTGAAAAACCCAGTCCCGGGAATTGTCTCAATAAAGGTTTTTGCCGATCAGTTCCAAAGGCTACAGAAAAGGCATGTTTATGGTTCAAGTCCTTTCTCACCCTTCTTTTCTCTTAAAGAAAGGTATGTTGTTCCTGGCTTTATCTGACAGAGAAAAGTCTTGTTTCGCATGAGGACATAGTGACTGCCCTAAGGTAAAGCAAACATATTATCACTATGTCTGTTATCACTATGTCACTATGACTGTTAGAGCGCTAGACCCAGATGGGGAGAAGGATTTGTGGGCCACTCTGGGAACTGCTTTGAGGAGTACGTGAAAAGGGATCACAGGACAGTCACCTGGGACAGTCAGAAGATCAGAGCAGTTCCTATTTATAAGAAAACAGATGCCTGATCGGCAGGCAGCATGCCTTGTAGAGGCCGAGGGGCAGGGTTACTTCACTGATGGCTCTGCTGAAACTTGATGAGTGGCACTTGAGATGCCACCCTTGCATGAAGATCTCATGCTGGAGCTAATGCCTCTAGGAGCCAGCACGTGGATCAGCCAGGTGGACAGTCCAGATACTCACTGCTATCCCATGTGCAAGCCATTCACAAGCTGTCAGGAAGCTGACTAAGCTGCTTTCTCGTGTGGCGGCTGAGCCAGTAGTTAACATGGCGGCTTGAGGCTACTTCTGGCAGCTCTCTTACCTTTCCCAGCACAGCCGCAATCTCATCTCTCCTACAGTGAAAAAGTCCTTGTTGAATGTGCAGAGCCTTCCAGCTTTTGTTTTTCCTCAGCACCACAGAGGGATTTTTTTTTTTTTTTTTTTTTTTTTACTTCACTTGTAATGATTGATTGAGGAACTCACACACACATACACACTGACTGAATATCAAAGCCATTTGGTCCACATAAAGCAACTTTTGTTGTTTTGCCATTTTCCCCAGTTTTATGTTGAGTTGGTTCCCTCTGTTACCAGTTTGGCCCTCAAACTGTATCATTTTTCCCTCTTTGAGTTGTGGACCCAAGAACAAGAGGAAGCCAATTGAGCTGTGAAAGAGACATTGATTCTTGGCCAAGAAACGAAATGTGAAATAATCTTCTCAAATTGACTTTTTCAACCCCTGTGGATCACGAAATTATAGACAAGAGATGAAAAGAAACGAGGCTGTGAATGGGTTGTTGTCAACCTGACGGGATTTAGAATCACCGTGGAAACAAACCTTCGGGCATGTCTGCAAGGAAGTTTCTAGATTGAGTTAAAGGAGGTGGAAAGACCCCCCCCACTTCAATATTCCATTCATAGGCTGTGGTCCCAGCTGGGGTCCCCTGCCTGAGCTGCAGCAGCCACCCTTCTGTGCTCTGTGGCTGTGGATGTAATGTGAGCATCTGCCTCATGCTTCTGCCTTGCTCACCACAATGGGCTGTATGCTCAAACTACAAATCATTATGCAACTGTCTCCCTCTAGATTGCCTTTGATGGGTTATTTTGTTTCAGCATCAAGAAAAGTCGCTAACATAGAGTGGGGGAAAGACAAGCTAATAAGGGGGAGGAATATTCATGTCACTTCTGGGAATAGATGGGTTGGTGGGTTAGCTTCTGTACATTTTCTTTCCTTTTGTGGTTCTTTCCAGTGGCTTCCATGACAACTGTCAGCTGTCATAGAATTGGAGGGTTTGTCACTTAGCACACAGATGGAATTATAATGAAGCCAGAGGTCATCTGGTAGTCGTTCTGGCAGCCATCTTAGAAGGAATTAGTTGTGTTCAATGCATCTGGAGAGGAACTTTTGACCTCTAAGAATCTAGTCACAAGATGGAAATTAGGGTAGATGTTCACCTTGATTATAAGGCTGGACTCAGAGTAGCAAGGCTGGTGTAAAAGTTCCCTGCTGCTGGTTAAACCTGTAAATCTGATGGCTCACACCTCAGCTTCCCCTTTCCCAGATGCTGGAAAGGGGACAGAGGGTACCATCACCCTCACCTTTGACCTGCCTGTTGTTGCTTTATGGATTAGTGGTAGTTAGTTCAGATTCTTGTGTTTTGTTCCTTCAATACATCTTTTTCAAACTGTCAATCCAAAAAAAAAAAAAAAATCATCTGAAATCAGGGCAGTTACAACAATCACCAAACTAGGTCAACCAACCTTATAACTGACTCTTTTTTTCCTTTTAAAGAAGTTACGTAAAAACCATGATTAAAGATTTTACTACTTTGCATTTCACAGATAAAAAAATTAAGATACATATTGCATTTTACTTATTTCTAGAGTGTGTATTTATATTAAATTTTTATATAATTCTATTGCAATTATCAGGAGTAATACATAAGGATATAGTGTGAACACTGTAGGAAAGTTATCACTTAAATGGAAAAATAAAAACCTGCCAACTGGTGTTGTTCATACCTGTAATCCCAGCCCTTTGGGAAGGGTCAGAAGTTTGCAAGTTTGAAGACAATTAGGACAACATACCAAGGTCTTGGCTGGGTAGAAAGACTTTGACTTTCCCCCACCAAAAAGCAAGCTAAGTCTGATACCACATGCCCATAATCACAGGAAGAAGCTGAGGCAGGAAGATTATAAGTTCCAGGTTACTTTGAGCAACATAGTATTGAGAACATACCTGAACAAACAGGGGACTAGAGATACAGCTCACGGTAGAGACCTTCCTGACATGCTCATGGCCCTGGGCTTTGTTCCAGAGTTATATGGTACTTCTATGGTTATCTTAGATTGATCTGCTTATGTCCAAATGCTAAGTCATCAGTAAAACAGAGACTAATGAAATCCATAAGTTAAAGTCTTGGCAGTCTAAAGACCAGAGTGTATGGGTTTGATAGGACAGTTTGTGACTTTCCATCACACTGAGGCCCTGTTGTACCAGACACGGAATTTAAACACAGCTAGGACCCTGACACCTTGGGTGCCGCCTCAAAGATCCATGGGCCTGATTTGGGAAGGAGATGAGAGAGAAAAAAGCATCAGCAAGAAAGAGAGGGAGACGACCTACAAAGGAAGAGGTTACCCAAAGCCATTTAGATATTTTGTCTTGGAGTCGTTCGGTCACTCACCTATCCTGGGAAATCTAGGGAAGATACCAGGACAAGAACGCTTCTTCTGCAGCACAGAAAAGGACATAGCAGAGTTACTACAAGCTTAGTGGTGAGAACAGACTCAAAGCAATGCTCTATGGCCATATTAATAGTACAAAGGCTGCTAGGAAAATGCTAATTTTTTACTAAGTTGGAGATTCACTTACTTGTCTGATGTCAGACAGGAAAGTGACATTTTGAGTGTTTCCACAACATGACAGCCCTCAGTTACACATGGAAAAATCTAATGGCTCCTCTCTCACTAAGAGGCCCCGATAGCACCAAGCAGATGACTGGTATCCATGAATCGACAGCTGCCCTGGTTATTGGATACTAATGACTGAAGAACTGTGAAGACCTACAGGCAACAACAGCAAGACTCTCTCATAGCATTTTACAGCCAAGCATTTGTAGATTATCCCTTCTCCTTGCTTTAATATGATATATGTTAGCTATGTCAAACTACTAAAATTGCTCATAAAAGAAAGCTTATTTCCACTTTAGGAGGATTAATAAGTAAGAGGGTTTCTGAGCCTAGAGGTAGAACGGAGAGAGACTGAAATGGACACGGGCTTCTTTTGGAGTGGTAGAAATGTTCTAAGATTAGAATGTGGTGAAAGCTGATTTGTAAATCCATTAAGTCATTGGAATGTGTGGATTTGGGGCTGGTGAGATGACTCATCTGGTTAAACACTTGTTTTATAGAGGCTCAATATGATCCCCCAAACCCATGTAAAGGTGGAAGGAAAAGAAGCACTCTACAAAGTTATTCTCTTCCTCTAACCTCTACAGTGTGCCACGGCACACATGTATCCCACTCTACCCCCACATCACACACACACACACACACACACACACACACAGAGAGAGAGAGAGAGAGAGAGAGAGAGAGAGAGAGAGAGAGAGGTGGGGAGGACAGGGAGACAGGGACAGAACTGGAAACAGAGACAGAGAGAGACAAGGGAATCAGAGACAGAGAGACAGAAACAGAGAGACAGAGAGAGACATAGGGAGTCAGAGACAGAAAGGCAGAGACAGAGGGAGACAGAGAGGCATAGAGACAAAAAGAGAGAGAGCCAAAGCCAGAGAGTAGTAATAATTTTAAATGGTTTAAAATATTTGATTTTTTGGTGTGTACATTACGCCTCAATACAGCAGTTGTTTATTTTTTTATTTTGTATGTATACATGTTCATATGTGTGCATGTTTGGAGGTACATATGTATGGGGTGTACATAGACATGAAGGCCAGGGGTTGGTGATTTGTGTGTTCTTTTATGGCTCTTCATATTATTATTATTAAGACAGATTTTCTCACTGAACCGAACCTTGAGCTCACCAAGTTGCAAGAATGGCTGGCCATTCTAGCCCTTGAGCTAGAATGAGCTCCAGGGAACCTTTCTGTCTCTCAGCCACAGCTTTGGGACAGCAAGCAGAGCTGCTGAGCCCAGCAGTTTATGTGGCTTCTAGGGATCTGAACTCAGGTCCTCAAATTTGAACAACAAACATTTTACTGACTGAGCCTCTCTCCATTCTATAAAGCTGTTTAAAAGGTGGAAGATGAATGGGGGAGAAGAGAGGAGGAGGAGGAACAGGAGGAGGAGGGACAGGAGGAGGAGGAGAAGGAAGAGGAGGAGGAGAAGGAAGAGGAGGAGGAGAAGGAGGAGGAAGAGAAGAAAGAGGAGGAAGAGAAGAAAGAGGAGGAAGAGGAGGAGGAGAAGGAAGAGGAGGAGGAAGAGGAGGAGGAAGAGGAGGAAGAGAAGGTAGTAGTGGTAAAAGAAATAATATATCCTAGAACTCTGGGACAACCAAAATTTTACTGTTGAAAGTTATCAGATCTCAAATTAAAGGAGTCAAAGATTAATTGTTTCCACTTTTTAAATTTTCCCCACGATGATAAAAATATGATGTTCCATCTCAAGTCTGACACCAGGAAGCTCTGGCTTGTATGTGATTCTCCCTGTTGCAAAAGAAGGAAATGGACGCAGAAGCTTCCGCCCGCTTGCCAAAGCCACAGGCAACGCGACAGAATAGCATATACTCAGTACAGCGGCCCCATGGCAGCCCACCTGCCTACACCTCATAGTCTCTCAGTGACACCCTTCTGCTGTTAGACTATGGGTCACTTCTCTCTCTCAGAGACAATACTTATATTTGCGACAAAGCTCATTTGAGATGTAGCCCTATTTTAGATCACATGATAAATTGCATAGATCATCCCTTATCCATTTTTTTAAAAATAACTTTCCAATGTTTCTATCAGCCTTTTGTATTCTGTACTCAGAAAGGTTTGCCAGAAGGGTGAGGCCGGAATATTTCTTACAATATTGATCGCAAAGAGAATTTGGTCATCACGGAAACAGAAAGGCTTGTTTCTTCCCACCGATGTTCATGAAGATGAGACTTTATTTCTTCACCTACTATTCATTTGTTCTAAGATAGTGTCTTGCTTTATTGCCTAGGCTGGGTTGGATCTACTAGGCTGAAATGATCCTCCTGCCTCAGCCTCTCATGTTATTGGGATTACAGATACACACCACAGTGCTTGGGTAAGGTGTGTGCTTTTGTGTGATGTTTTAAATGGCTTGTTCTCTCTCCCTCTCTTTCCCTCCTTCCCTCCCTTCCCCTCCCTCTTTCTCTCCTCACTGGACATTCCAAGTCTACAGTTGCTCTAGTTGGTTCCTTGGAAGCTCTAAGGCAGTGAGTGGTTCTCTGCCTTCCGAATGCTTCGACCCTTTAATACAGTTCCTCATGTTATGATGATCCCGAAATATAAAATGACTTCGTTGTTACTTTATAATTGTCATTTTCTACTGTTATGAATCATAATGTAAATATCTGATACATAGGATAGCTGACATTGACCCCTGTGAAAGGATTGTTTGAGCCACCAAAGGGTTTGTGATTCCCAGGTTGAGGACCACTCCTCTGAGGTGACGCCTACAATACAATTTGTCTGCTGAGGAACTTTTGAGGGACTAGTCACTGAGACCTGCCACATAGCAGGACAATAAAGCAGCTTTCCCCTTCCATTTACCAGTGCTGGTACATGTCTATATTGACGTTAAAAAGAGAGTAAAGACAATCAAATTTCAACCTATTTACACATGTAAAATAGCTCATTTGGCATGTAGCCCCATTTTAGATCACTTGGAAAGCTTCATGGATCATTTCTCACCCATTTTTATAAAATGATTTTCTGGGATTTATTTTGGCGTGGACAAGGTCTCATAGTGTAGATCAAACCAGCCTGGAGCGTGCTACGTTGTCCAGACTGGCTTCAATCTGCCAGCCTTTCTGCCTCAGCCTTGTATGTGGTGGAATTACAGGTGTGGGCCACCATGTGGCAGGGGTTAATTATGTGTACATCTTTAGTCCTGACCTGTTGTATCTCTACTATTTCCTTTTGCTGTTTTTCCTATTATTTAAATAGTTAGTCAGACCTCTGGGTAATCCCCTTCCCACTGGCCCAGCCTCTAGGTCCCTGCTGATTGTTTGAACTTGTCTTCTAGGCCCTCCCTCTCTTCTTCTTCCCTCTCTTCTTCTTCCCTCCCTTCTTCTTTCCCTCCCTCCATCTCTTCTTCCCTCCCAGGACATGTTTATACTCTCTTTCAACCAGTTTAAATAAAATTTAAAAATAAATACTAATCACAAAAGAAACTAAGTCAGTACCCAGCCAACCAGACATATTCCTCAGCCACAGCTAGGCTTCAATGTGGCATTTCTGCTGTCTCTCCAACTCTGAGAGACAGCCATGATAGTTTTCCTGTTCAAAATGTGACCCTGAACTAAGTCCAGAATGACTGGAGATGAAAGTGACTATGGATGGAGTGACTATGGGTGTGGGTATGAGCATGCTTACAGGCTTACAGTGGTCTCACCAACACAGAAGCAAGCAGAACCTGCCACGGATTTGGCAATGTAGAACTTATTAACTCATCCTGGAATGCTTACAATCCTGTTCACACTTGGAAATGTGAACACAGAAGTCCTTGAATTACTTTTTTTTTAATGCCCAGAAATGACTGAATGCCAGGATTCAAGAGTCATTAAGGTAACTTCAGGACAGAAACGTCTCCTGGTGGTGAGATTGTCTTCACCTCTGCTCCAGTGGACAGACTGCTATCCTGGGACCCACAGACACTAGCCTTCACCAGCACATGATCCCCAAGCGCAGAGGGCACCTCCTTTGAGGGCATCCTTTCTAGTAACTTTGTGATTTGTATGTCTAGAGCAGCCCGTGCAACACAGTGCCTTAGGATGGGCTGTGCTCCAGCAAAGGAGTAACTAAGACTGTCTACAAACTCTCCATTCATTTCAGAAGTGTGCTTCCTCTCTTTATTAGTCTGGATTTTATGAAGGTATATCTAAATTTGGAAAGATGCATTCTAAGAAAACTGTTTTGAAGGATCTCAAGGAAGCCCTCTTTTTAGGCCATGGCTGAAACTCACTCTGCTCTCTATCCCTTTGGTGGCTCCATAATTTTTTTCCCAGTAGATTTTTCACTGAGGAATTTAATTATAATTTAGTTAACAAATATACTTCCTCTACGAAGGGCACTTGGAACAGTACTGTGCAAGCCCATGGATTTTGACACATAGCATTTATCACAACACACTGGCTGCAGAGTACATACCATAAGAAAAATGGCTACACTTCACACAACCTAGTTTAAATGTATGGGAGTTGAAAAATTATTATAACAACTCTTTTAAAAAAAAAAATCAACGTGGGCCTAGGACAGCACTAGTAAATGGGAACGAGAAATCTAATTTATTATGTTTTCTCTATGTGGAAGGACTTGTAGCATTTTAATATGAAGCACAGCTAAATGTGGACTGTGAACCCACTGAGTCTAGTGAATGAAGAATTTCAGTCATCTGGCCCCATACCATTGTAATATCCAGCACTAAGCTAGGGCGGGCTACCCTATGCTATGCTATGAAACAGATAACATGTCCCTTTTCCAGAGGAGGAGACTGGTTCACAGTAATATAGGAGCTGGGAAATGCATCGTGGAGGTAGCATGTAGCTCCAGGACTCACTAGACACCCCCCCCCACCCCCCCAGAGAATCTCTAGCTACAAGTCATTATTCTAGGATGCCAGGAAGTGCATGCTGGGATTTCCTGAAGGGCTGAAATAGTGAGTGCCCTCCCCTGAGACCCAAGCTGCCCCTGCAGTCAGTCAGCAAACTCATATGGCAGTCTCTACGCTTTGAAAACTGTCTCAGAGGACTAGTGCTCAACTCCTTGCCATTGTTTCTTTAAAACAATGACGACGACAACAACAACATCAGCATCAAAAACCATTTTGTTTGTTTTCTGGACAGGGCTTACTGCATGTGTATAGAGTTCAGAGGATGATTGCTGGGGTTGATTCTCTTCCTTCATGTGGGTTCTGGGGCTTGAACTCAGATTGTCAGGCTTGGTAGCAAGTACCTTATCCACTGAACCATCTCAGTCACCCAATCTACCACTTCTTAAAGAATCTCACTGTCTCTCTATCTTTGTATATATGTGTCACACACACACACACACACACACACACACACACACAGAGAGAGAGAGAGAGAGAGAGAGAGAGAGAGAGAGAGAGAGAGAGAGAGAGCGCTTGACTGACCAACTCACTGGGATGGAACACGGCCTTTGCACGTGTTTAGCAAAGGCTTTCCTACTGAGCTATAACCCCAGCCCTTTATTTTACTTCGTATTTTGAGACAGGGTCTTACTAAGCTATTCAAGTTGGCCTTGAGTGTACTGTGTAGCCTAGGCAGACCTCAGTCCCCTTAAGATCTGGGATTACAGCCCATACCACTAAGCCTGACTCTTGTCTTAATTTTACTTTGCTTTCGCATGTGTGCAGTAGACAGCAGATTCTCCGGTTAGTGGCTAGATCTATGTGTTTCAAGACTGTCTGAGTATGCTTCATCAAACATGGCAAACAAATAACTAGTCCTCTCAGTACCTCTCCTGTGCAAATGTCATCATCTATGCAAATACCAGCTTCTAATGCCAGCTCAAGGCAATGGTTGCTGTTCCCTTGGGAGTTAAAGGCGAGCCTTAGGGTTGGGCTGGGTGTGCGCATGTGCAGGTTGTTGTCCTTTGTTATTGGGGGTTTGATTTGGTTTGGTTTTGGAGGGTGAGGTAGATAACTTTTAAATAAGATCCTTCAGCTTTCATCTGTCCTTCTAGTGTGAGTACTGGGTGGCACTGGGCATTCCCCAGTCCTTTGGGGATGTTGCCAGAGTCAGTGGTGCTGCTGATCAGAGCACCCTCTGGGCACAGACTTCAGCTGTGGAAATCCCTGTTTTCTTTATCAAGTTTTTTTTCTCTTCCCTGTAAACATTAACCCCATAAATTGGCTGCTGTGGGGCAATGTCTGAAGTTTTGATGATGGAAAAGTCCAAGTGGTATTGACGTGGAAACCAGAATATCGTTTTACTAATGTGGCATGCTGCTTGGCTTTGTCGAAATCTAGACAAACCGGTGATACCAAAACAGGTGGGGTTTAGCCCTCATAGCAGCCCAAGTTTCCCTTGTCACTGACATGCCTAGAATGCGCAAGTGAGAATGGGAGACAACTTCAGTTCGTGAGCAATTATCATCTTTGTATCTAGCTAGCACCAAGCAAGAGAAAGGGCTGGATGACATGTCCTTCTTATTGTGGTTTGGTTCCTAATCCTGATCGCATCGAAACATGGTCCTTTACAACATTGCTGCCGTCCACATAACACAGATGCTTGACTGTATCAGCAGTAAGGCGGTGTGTGCATCAACATCCATGCCAACGAATGGAACTCACTCACGATTCTGTCACGACTGTGATAGCGTAAGAAGCTACATTTCACCTCACTTAAGCCTTCTGCGTTCTTTCCCCAGGGGTCAGCAGATTCCTATACAAGCAGGCCATCGGACTCCGATGTCTCTTTGGAAGAGGACCGGGAAGCGATTCGGCAAGAGCGAGAACAGCAAGCAGCTATCCAGCTTGAGAGAGCGAAGGTGACTTTCATCCTTTTCTTTAATTGAGAGCTGTCATGTTGCACAGCGTCTGTGCTCAGCATTTCCACCTTACATCTGTCTTGGGGTTTCTGATAAAGCACTGACCAAAAGCAACGTGGGGAGGAAAGGGTTTATCAGTTTACAACTCTGGTCACACTCATCAGTGACAGAAAGCAGCGCAGAACAGGAACCTGCAGGCAGGTATTGAAGCTATGGAGAAACTCTACTTATTTGGCTGGCTCTCTATGGCGTACTTTGCCTACCCACTCAGGGCCACCCGCCTAAGGGTGAGACTGCTCACAGTGGGCTGAGCACATCCACATCAGTCATAAGTCAGGTAAATGTTCCATGGGCTTGCCTACAGGCTAATTTGCTAGGAGCGTGTTTGTAATGGACATTGCCTCTTTTCAAATGACTCTAGCTTATGTCAAGGTGATATACAGGCAGCCAGCATGTATCGCTCTGGAGTATTCATTTTCCAGCCATCCCGCCAAAGCTTCAGATCGCAAGGCTGTCTGTTGTATGTGCTCTTCACAGAAGTTAGTGGTATCTGCAAGGGTCCATTTCCTGTGGGCCTTTGCCTTTTTCTGTTTGATTTAGTGGTAATTATTGGTCCTTCCCTAACCTAGCAGTGTGGCAATATCAAACTACCTCACGGAGTATTGACAGAGAAGCTTCTGAGCTGCTAGCCTGAGTCCTCTGTTCTTGACCCCTCCCCTTCACTGCCTAGCCTCTGTTATACACCAAACAGGCACCGCCATGCTGTGGACCAAGTCACTGCTTCTGTTCTGCGGTTTCTAGATATCAGATTCCCACCTCAAGTTCAGTACAGAGTTCAGAAGGTTTGCTTGTTTGTTTGAGAAGGGGTCTACTACACTGCCCATTCTGGTCTTGAACTTGTGGACTTAATAGCTGGGCTGCAGACTGCAGACGTGCACCATCACACCTGGTTAAGCCCTTTGAACAACTCAAACAAAAACAGCAAAAATGAGTGGCAGAATCACTAGCCAATATAGGCTTCAGATCCTCTTCCAGAAGACACAGGATGCAGCAGGAAACCAACTGCAGTTGAATTTTAGGACCATGGAAGACACGAGAGCTCTTCCATCCCTCCTAGATCTTTCTGATTTATTTCTCAAAGCATAGACCCTTTCGGCAAATTAAGTTTTATGCACAATAAGAACATAGGAGACAGGGTTTATGGCTAGCCCGTCTGCTTGCTTCCATAGCCAACTCTAGTAGTGGGTACCTTTCTGGATTTTAAACTCAAGCCCAGATAAAGTTAATTTCCTTCCTTTTCTGGTTTATGATAAAATGCTTCAGAGATTGAAGCAAGAGAAGAGTGACACAGATGAACGAGGGGCTGACATCTACACAGTCTGTGTCTGTGCTGACAGGAGGGCATCTGCATAGGGCCTGGGAGGGGACAAAGAGGTCCTGATATGGGTTCTGCCTCAACTGTTGATATTCCCAGAGCAAATAAATAAACCCATAGCAAAGCTGTCCAGAAGCTTGGAGACCTTGTTGCTAGTTCTTGTTTTGAAAATGTCCCTCACCATCTGGTTCATTACCGTGTGGTCACCTAAACTGCGGTGGCAGGACCATAGCCTAGACTGGTGGCTGGCTTAACCCCAACAGGCTGCACCTGCTCAGGAGCACTTTGCCAGCAAGAGTTCATATACGAGTTTAAAACCAACCTTTAGAAGCTAGGAAGAAGATACAGGTGAAAAGCCTGTTCGTTAGGTTTATCCCACATTGGCCCCTTTCCTCCTGGCATGACAAGATGTTTATCTACAAAAGATCTCAGGTTTTCAGATCTGAGGCTCTTTCAAAAATCCTTGTCTTTCACCCACCCACCCTCAAATTTATAGTACCCAGTGTCCATTTCCTAGCATATGTTTTTACTTATTCGTGTGTGTGTGTGTGTGTGTGTGTCTGTGTCTGTGTACTCATGAGTGCGCATATGCATATTTGTGTGCATGTATGTGGAGGTCAGAGGTTAATGTCTTTTCCTAATCACCCTCCACCTTAATATTTGAGACAGGCCTATTAGTGAACCTGGAGTTCACCATTTGTCTAGACTGCCTGGGGCCAGCCAGTGCCAGAAATCCTCCTGTCTCTGCCTCCCCAAAGCTGGAATTAAAGATGTACACGTCTGCAGCCCGCTTTTGTCACAGATGCTGGGAATCTGAATTCAGTTCCTTGTTCTTGTGTAGCAAGTACTTCAACAACAGAGCTGTCTTCCTAGCACTTCCCTCGCCCGGTATACATGTCCTGCATCCCACAGTTGGGAGACTGTCTGTGACAGGTTAAAATAAATAAACAGCGTGTGGGAGTGGAGAACGGAGCTGACTGCCTCACCTCTGTGCATCCCTCCCCAGTCCTTTTGGGGCTGGTTCTTTATTGAGGATGCTGGGAAGTGCTGCAGAAAGAAAATGGCTGGGCCTCTGAGAGGAATGAGTCACTCCCGGAGTCATCTCTGCAGATCTCTGGATGTGACCAGCAACTATAAAACCCAGAGGAGAGCTCTCTCTGGAAAGTGATTTCCTTGTTGCCTGGAACCATCATTCATCCTATGACATGTTTCAATAGGAAAATGCTTCTCTCTTGTCCTCTCTCCCTCCCTCCTCATTCTGCACTTCTGTCTCCAGTCCAAACCTGTAGCGTTCGCGGTGAAAACGAACGTGAGCTACTGCGGTGCCCTGGATGAGGATGTGCCCGTTCCCAGCACAGCCATCTCCTTTGACGCCAAGGACTTTCTTCACATTAAAGAGGTAAATGTAGAACACACTGCACCTTGGCACCTGCCAAAAAGCTATAGCTGGGAGTCAGCCTGTGCCAAGCCCACAGGAGAGGTGACCCAAAGAGCTGCCCGTGTGGAGCCTCAGTCCGTTAATGCCTTGGGCCTCCGCATCCTTTCATCTCACTGAGATTGAGAGGCTGAGGTCATCACCTGCATTGCCACACACTCCAGTGCAGAGCTCACCCAACACTTAGAATGATAGGATGGATTTTGGATTTTATACCACACACACATATTCTCTCTCTCTCTCTTTCTCTCTCTCTCTCTCTTTCTCTCTCTCTTTCTTTCTCTCTCTGTCTCTCTGACTCTTTCTCTGTCTCTCTGCCTCTCTCTTTCTCTGTCTCTCTGTTTCTCTCTGTCTCCATTTCTGTCTCTGTATCTCTCTGTCTCTGTATCTCTCTGTCTCTGTTTCTCTCTGTCTCTATCTTTCTGTCTCTGTCTCTTTCTCTGTCTCTCTGTCTCTCTGTCTTTGTCTTTCTATGTCTCTCTCTGTCTCTTTCTGTCTCTCTGTCTGCCTCTGTCTTTGTCTCTGTCTCTGTCTATCTGTCTCTATCTCTGTCTATCTCTCTGTCTCTTTCCCTGTCTCTCTGTCATTGTCTCTCTGTCTCTGTCTCTGTCTCTCTCTCTCTCTCTCTCTTTGTGTGTGTGTCTGTGTGTGTGTGTGTGTGTGTGTGTGTGTATCTTGGGAATCAAACTCAGGGTCTAGTGGAGACTACAGAGCCATGGACCTATGGATCTAACCTAGGAAAGCAAGAGTTTGGTAGCAGCAGTAACAAGGAGGGATTTTTTTTTTTTTTTTTTTTTTACAGAAGGATATTATCATTAAAGACACTGAACTATGGCTCTGAAATAGTTAAAGGTGAGAAAGGGGCAGAGGACTCTAGGAAACAAACAGCTTCAGGGGTTGAGAATATAAAGAGGACTTGGAGGTTCAGTGTAGAAAGGTAGAATAATAAAATAATACGACAAAATCTCAAGTTCTCTGTGGAGCCTAGTTACAGTGTAGTTCTGCTTTGTATCAGGCACTGTGCTAGGCGTTGGAGGATGAGATACAAGGACCACTGATGGCCCTTATGAGCCATCAGGCACTCTGAGTCTGAGGGCAGAGTGAATAATATTCGTGATTTCTGTATGTAGAAAAGAAAAAACTGGACTCATATCCCGAAAGTTCCCAGAAAGAAAAGGAGACCTCAGTATGGAGGAAGCATCAGAACTGGACACAGGGTGGCATGGGGGTGGCGGCGGTCAACTGAAAGCACCACAGCATGGCCAGAGAGCAGTAGAAGTAAAACAGAAGAGGCCATGTTCACGGTTCAAGACATAGAGCCTTCCTTTTGGCTGTGCCCGGGTTGAATTCAGGGCCAAGTGTGCACCAGACAAGCACTTTTGCTGAGCTGTTAGCCCCAGCCCTAAGGGAACATCTTGCACCAGGGCAAGAAGACTGGTCCTTGTCACTAGACAGTAGGGCTGGAAAGAAGTTTGGAATAAAGCAGAGATGTGCTCAGCCTTGTGTGTGGGGATGAGAGAGCTGTGATGGGCAAGGGAGGGGGCGGTGCATAGGGCCGCAGAGACTGAGCAGTCGCTGGGCAGCTTAGAGGAAGGGTGAAGGGTCAGACAGAAGGGATTTGGGTATCCCACTCCACTACGTGTAGCAGAGAAAGCAAGAGAGGGAGAAATAAAGGGAAGGTGGTCCGATTGTTGACGTGATTTGGGATTACAGGAAGCAGCAGCAGCCTCTAGAGGCAGAAAGGGGCCCAGACGTTGCAGTGCATGGCCGTGAATTTACATTTGAACACGTTATGTCTGGACTATGGCCCCCTCAGCATCTGAGTGGTTGAATTTCGCTCATGATTTTCACCAGAAGCAACTAAGCCATTTTTGTGAGTTGCGAGCATTCACCCTTTCAAAGGTGAAGCAAACTTTAAGAGCAAGGGACATTCTTCCACACATACCAACCTTGCGGTATTGTATTGCTTTTTATATTGTACTAGTATTCTAGTTTTTTATTAATACTTATTTTAATTGGACATATTTATGTGATCATTTGATACATATTACATGTAATAGGTCACAATGAAATCAGCATAGCTAACACTTTGGGCTCTTTAAACTTAAAATAATAAAGTTTTCGGAGGTAGAATATGATATTTTCAAACATGTATGAAGCCTGTCCTGGCCAAGTTGGGGTAATATTTGCATCTGCATAGAGGCACTTTGTGTGGCACCTTTGAGCTGCTCTGAGAGTACTTCTTGCATCTTGTGGGCAGCGTTTGGGTCTGAGAGCTGTTGATCAGGGGATTTTCCTTCAGTCTGGCAGCTCCGTTTCCTTTTGTAGTGTCTGAGCTAGTGATCGTGTATGGATCAGAGCCACTGTTTTCAAATCTTGCAGATCAGATTTTAAAAAAAAGGCTTAGAAAGAGAACAGGCTAATCACTTTAGGGAAATCAAAAACGGGGAAGACTGGAACAGTGCGAAGGGGCCTTTCCAGAAAGCTGGCTCAACCTCTGAGACGTCAGCAACCCAGATGGGCTAGCTTCTGTAGCAGGCTGATTGCTTCCTGTCCAGCCATCTCTCAAGCAACGTTCTAAGTGCTTTCTCGGGGTTAAAGGTCAAGAATAGCCACAATGGTGCCAGTCCCAAAGCCAAACAGAGAGAGCCTTCAGCCTGGACTCTGCACAGCGCCTTGCTCCCCAGGGGCCAGAGAACTTTGACTGACTTTGAGTAGGAGGCTCAGTGTTCTTTAGCTGTTTCCTAGAACTACAGGAAACCACTTTGAGAAGTTGCATCAGCCATCTCAGGCAGCCCTTTAAGGTCACTGGGGTACCACTTAACAAATTAGTATCCTGGTGGGCTGACTTAATTTCAGGAAATAACTTAAGCCCTAGGAAACTCTGATTCATGGTCTTTGTTATCCCTGCTACCATAAAATGTAAACTCCAGACCTTATGCACCAAAGATTTCTAAAGGGCCCACTTACCTCTCCTTAATTACAAAGTAAACAGGCCTGTTATTTCAGGTGTGTTATCCTGAGTTAGTCAGGAAACTAAGACCCAGATTGTTCAAAGTTCTCTATCCCATCAGCTGACGCTCCTTTCAACTCAGACTCAGGATTGGCTGGGAGCCTGGCTTATGCAGGAGCCCTGAGCAGGAAGGGCTGAAGCCTGCTGTGTCATTGTCATTTCAGTGTGAGATTGTTACTTAGAATTATTCAAGTTACTCAGAATTGCTTGCTGTGATGACTCAGTGAGCCTTCCAGGCTTCCTTCTCACAGTACTGGAGATATGCAAATTCCACTTTCTTCTGAGCTAAGCAACTCATGCTACAGTTGGCATATATTGAAACACACACACAGACATGCACACATACACAAGCATGCATACATACATATACACATACATATACATACACACATGTATACACATACATATATACATACAAATACACATATACACACAGACAAACATACACAGATACACACATATGCACACACATACACACATATACATACAAATACACACAGACACACATATACATGTATGCACATGTACACACACATACATACTCATACACACATGTATACACATACATATATACATACAAATACACACATACACACAGACAGACATACACACATACACACAGATACGCACATATGCACACACATACACACATATACATACAAATACACACATACACAGACACACATATACATATATGCACATGTACACACACACATACATACACATACAGAGCCAAACACATACACAGGCACACATATACACCATACACACACACACACACACACATACACACACACACACACACACACACACACACACACACACAATTAAAGGCAATGAGTTTATCAACACTGATAAAGACCATAAAAGAGACTTTTGTACTCATTCCTGGGAGGTTTAAATGATATAATTTTTAATCTATTTTCTAGAAATTACTAGTAGAAACATTCCCTTGAGACAGGCTTACACTAAACTTCTGTCTGCCCTGGGCTCAGTAAATCAATAATTGTCAATATAATCTTGCTGGTACTTTAAGTAAAGCCATGCTGATAGAAAGTTACTGCACATTCATTAGAGTCTTTTGTGGACTTGTGTTCCTAACTTTGTTCATCATGAAACCAGGAAAAAATCTTGGCATTCCTGTTAGGCCCAAGCCATATAGAGATTATTTTCAAGTTGTATGTACAAGCATGTCATTTGTCCAGACTTTGTAACTTTGGACTTTTTCCTCAAATAATGGGCTGTGCCTTAATTTGAAGTCCCACATTTGAATGAGAGTCGACAGTGAACAGTACCATGTACATATCACCAGAAAGCTGGTAATGAATGACTATCCATCAAGTGTTTTACACCTAACATGTTTTACACCTGACATTGATACAGATTGTGCCTGGTGGGATCTTTGCCTTGAGGATTAAGTAGGCCTTCTTGAAAGAACCGAATGAATCCAGAGGTTAGGACCTGCTTTTGATAAGGGCTGACAAGTAAGAGTGCACATGGTTCTAACTGGCCCGCTGCCTCTGCCATAAGTAACTTACATGGAAACACAGCCTCTTGTTGCTTTGTGACTATTTTCACAGAAAATAGGACATTGCAGATGCAATGAGTTACAGTAGAGAGCGTATTTATTACTTGGGCCTTTACAAATCAAGCCCCTGGAGAATCCTCCTTTAGTCTGTGAGCTGAAAACATTTCCTCCAAGACACAAAAGCACGGTTTTTGTGGTCTCTGTGTACTGAGTGCATACTAAGCGGTAGTACACTGGACAGATACATTGTATCCCTCTGCCTCCTTGGAGTTAACTCCTCAAGTGTGGGGATAACTGAATTACTATTGAGTGCAGCTTTCCTCTCTGCTTTCCAGAAATATAACAATGACTGGTGGATAGGAAGGCTGGTGAAAGAGGGCTGTGAGATCGGCTTCATCCCAAGTCCACTGCGCCTGGAGAACATACGCATTCAACAGGAACAGAAAAGAGGCCGTTTTCATGGCGGGTAACACCCCATCTTTTTCATGAGCTAGCCTTTTCTCCTCCCTCCCTCCCTCCCTCCCTCCCTTCCTTCCCCTCTTTCTCTATATCTCTCTATCTCCTTCACTCTTTTCTTTCCCCATTTTTTTGGTGTGAAAATTGGGTAATATTGTCAAGTTTTCTTTTAATTAAAAATTGAGTAAAGCAGTTTATTCTTTTGACTCAACCTCGGTTTTCTGTTGGATTCTTCTTTAGTTCAGGAACTTGGGTTCTTTCTAACTCTCTTTGCCTGGACCCTAATGGAAACCCACTTTTAAAGCAAAGGGACATTTACCTGCACATACTCTATTCTTGAGGAGGATACAAAGGTTTCAGGTTTAACTGTTTTCACTGTGCTCTGACCCCTAGCACCTCAGAAACCCACATGAATTCCACCGTGGAAGTGGCTCAGTAAACCCATCTCCAAACCCCATTTTCTTTTTTAATTTTTAAATGATTTGTTTATTTTTAAAAATATTTTATTTATTTACATTTCAAATGTTATCCCTTTTCCCGGTTTCCCCTCTGGAACCCTCCTATCCCCTCCTCTCTCCCCCTGCTTCTATGAGGGTACTCCCTCCTCCCTGCCCTGGCATTCTGCTACACTGGGGCATCGAGCCTTCACAGGACCAAGGGTCTCTCTGCCCATTGATGCCCAACAAGGCCATCCTCTGCTACATATGTGGCTGGAGCCATGGGTTGCTCCATGTGGACTCTTCGGTTGGTGGTTTAATCCCTGGGAGCTGTGGGGGGTGGGGGGTGTCTGGTTGGTTGATGTCATTCTTCCTATGGGGTTGCAAACCCCTTCAGCCCCTTCAGAACTTTCTCTAACTCCTCCATTGGGGACCCTGTCCAATGGTTGGCTGAAAGCATCTGCCTCTGTATTTGTCAGGCTCTGGCAGAACCTCTCAGGAGACAGCTATATCAGGCTCCTGTCAGCAAGCACTTCTTGGTATCCGTAATAGTGTCTGGGTTTGGTGACTGTATATGGGATGGATCCCCAGGTAGGGCAGTCTCTGGATGGCCTTCCCTTCCGTCTCTGCTCCATACTTTGTCTCTGTATTTCCTCCCATGAGTATTTTGTTCCCTTTTCTAAGAAGGACCGAAGCACGCACACTTTGGTCTTCCTTTTTTTTGAGCTTCATGTGGTCTGTGAATTGTATCACACAGGGCCTCATTTCTCAGGACAGCTCATGTGGCAGCTGACATGATCTAGAGTTGGGGTTTTGCTTGGGTCCCTGTCAAAGACCCTGTCCCATGGGCTCAGTATGTGGTGATATGTGGACAGCCCCCAGGATCCCTTTCTCTGCCTGGGGTCCTGTGCCTTCTTCTTCTGTTTGCCCTGTGCTGATGACACTAGGGAGCTGTGACAGACCAGCCGCTAGTGGTCAAAGGAAACAGTACCAGGGTCTTCAGAGTGTTAGTGGCAGATCTCAGGAGTCTGACCACAGCTGGAGAGGAGTCCCAGCCACACTGGGTCTCAGATGCTGTGCCGATTGCTCTCTGTGAAGTACTGATTTCATATATGTTACAATTTCTTTAAAGCCTTCAGGAAGAGCAAGTTCTGCTGGTGTTATCATTGTTTTGACATAATCTTGATATATAATCCAGGCTTGTGTTCAAGAGGCAGTTCTTCTGCTCCAGCCCCACGCCCCAGTGCTAGAATCACAGCTTTGCATCACTATGTCTGGACAAAGCCATCCTTTGACTCAGTCTCTCTTCTCAGATTTTTCTTCAACTAAAAAAAAATGTGTTACTTAAGGTTCCCTTTGCTTTTCTCCTAATGGAAACCCTTCCAGAGTAATGGAAGATCAGAGAAGTACACTTAACACACCCTTCTAATGATTAATTTGTAAAAATGTTTTATCATTAATCCTCTTGTTCCCTTTGCTCTCTGCTTCTCGGCACACTGGCAACGCTTGGTCCTTCCCAGGGCCGTGGCCTCTGCCTCCTCCTTCTCTTCTTCCTCCCCTCCTCCCCCTCCTCCTCATCTTCTTCATCTTCATCCTCATCCTCTCCCTCCTTCACCTGGGGCCCTTTTTCCTCCTTTGCTTTGTCTCTTTTAGGCCCCTGTGGCACCACTCCAGTGACACCTTCCTTCCCCACCATATTTTAAGTTGTACCCACCCTGGACCCACCCACTTTCTGTATTTTCCATCTCTTTCCAACTTAATTATTCCCACTACACTTAGCTTCTCTCAGAAATATTATGTATTTACCTATTTCTCTTGTGTAGCCTTGATTATCTCCTACTGGAATACGACTCCCCATTTCTCACCATTGTTACTGTCATGAATACATGCATATATAAGTAAATATATATAGTTTACTTTGAGGCAAGAGAAACAATAAAGCCCAGGGCTCATTCATAGAGGCTCATTTGTCACACCCCTCTCTGTAGGGTATAGACAACTTCTATGTCCATAGATGGGGAAAACTAATACTCGAAGACATACCGCAGTGTGTCCCACCAGCCTGCCAGTAAGTGGCAGACCTGTTCATTGCTGGAATAGAAACATAACTGAATTACTATTGATAGAACCATTACTGTGGACAGCAGAGCAGGTCATGAACACTCTCTCTCACACACACTTTTAAGAAGAAGTTCTCCTGTTCTCTTGCTTGTTCTGAACTGCCTGGCCTCTCTGACCAGCACTTTGATGACTGGTCTCAGAGAAACACGGCACTCCAAAGAGCATCCTTACCAGGGGGATGCTTTCTGCTCAGGTTTTTGTACAGATAATTGGGAAAGAGAATTGACCAAGTATTTCCAGGTCTCAATTAGTTCTCCACTTTCTCCGAGAAATGAGGTCAGAGAGAGCATTCGAGAAGATCCTTCCCTTCTAACAGGATTTGGTATGTTGTGAATTATTTAGTAGACAGCCAAAGAACGTCTTGGATTCTCAGTTTCTGTTTTCAAAGGATCTGGGGAGTGATTCTTAAGTTCCTTTCCGTGTTCTAGGAAATCGAGCGGAAACTCTTCCTCCAGTCTGGGAGAAATGGTGTCGGGAACATTTCGAGCAACTCCCACAACTACAGGTGAGGGTCTTGCTACTGTATGTAAACGCTTTTACTGGTTTGGAAATAAAGGCTTGGTTTAAAGATTTAAAGCTTCTTTTATGTAAAATTTCCTTGCCCATTTGAATGCTATTCGATTTGGAGAGTACTGATGATATCAGAATTCAGATCATCAGTATAATTTCGAAAAATCTCATTCATCCCCTTACAGCCAGTAACTCTCCCTGTATAAACCTATCTCAAGTTCATCATTATTCTACCCAAGAACTCAAGGTACTTTAAGATTGTGCGACCAATAGAAATAAAAGTTCCTGAACTCTCATAGCAATGTTCAGCGTGTGCATGAAACTCTAGCACGTGTTGGGACCATGTTGTACATCCTGGGAGGGTTGTAGCCTAGTTGTAGCCAAGATTACCTTGTTTGTATATCTGGACATCAGACATTTTCAACTGAGCCCTAGAATTAATGCAATTGAGACAGGGTATCGCAATAAAAACTGTGTGTCTTTGGAAATTATGAAGATATTCACCGGAGAATGTTTTCTCCCATCACATTCTCTGACTCCTATAAGCTAACTTCACTCTGGCTGGTATATGTGGCTAATTCAGAGCACCCAATATCACCAATTCAGATGGAAGGCTAACACACTGCAACATTCTGGGACAGCTCTGGGGGCTTGGTCCTTGCTTGTGAGGATTCATTCTGACCTCCAGGGCTGGGATACAACCTCTAGGTGGCTTATGTAGACAGGACCTGCTGTTTGGATGGCAGCAAAGCCACCTTTGCTGACTGTGAAGTAGATTCTACTTTCTGTTTGCTGAACACTGGGCTCTGCAACCGGCTTTTCTCTTATCACCTGGAGGGGACAGGGGAAACTGGCTGTCCAAGAGTTGAGAGGAACATAGTGGAAACAGATGTATCAGTATTCAGGAGGAACACAGAACGTTTGCACTATTACCTCCTGGTTCATCAAAGTTACAAATACAAGACAATAACAACAACAACAGTAATAGGATGCTTGAGGTGATAATGGTTTTGCTTACATTGTATCATTTCTTTTTTTTTTCTTTCCTTTCCCTCCCTACATTTCCTTTAGCTAGCTTGCCTTCAGCACCACTGTGAATAGCACACCCAGTGTGGGCACACACATGCTTAATGATTAGCTGACAACTTCCAGTGTTGTTTGAGTGCCCATCCCCAGCCTCTAATGGGAAAGTCATCGGTACTGTATTTCATGTTCTCACACAGCTTGTCCAGAGCAAAGTGGCAGAGGACAGTGACCTGCTGAGGGGGTGCCAGGCAAGCAGGACAGTTACAGGGCACCTTCTCCCATCGTTTGAACTCATGTGCTATTGTTTACAGAGATTACACATTTTGATATGGCTCTTGTTGTTGTCTTTTAGCAAAACAGAAGCAGAAAGTGGTAAGTTGTGTTTCCTTTTTAAACTCCTGCTAAGGTTCCGATCCGTACCTGCCTGTGGATGTTCCGTTTCTGAGACCCACATAGCTATAAAGTGAGGGATGGACCTCCTCGGTGGGGACCCTTAGTAGTCACTGACTGAGAACTCTGGATGTTGAGGCTGTCGAGGAGAGAGGCTCAGATTTACCTTCTCACTCACGCTGACTCGTCTCTTTCAGACAGAGCACGTTCCTCCGTATGATGTTGTGCCATCAATGCGTCCTGTGGTGTTAGTGGGGCCATCACTGAAAGGTTATGAGGTACAAATTTCATCTGTTGCTCTCCTTTGCCTGACCAAGAACCCTGGGGACTATCCTTCCGACTCTAGGTCTGATTACAGGTGGAAACTGGGATAAGACAGTTCATAGTGTATGTAGGCAGTGGTGGGGAAAACTGGTAAGAACAGGATTAAATTCTGGAAATTAATCAAAAATTGCCACGTAATAAAGGAGAGAGTACAGGCTGTGGTACACATTCCAAATTTTGCCATTCTGGCTTTGTGCTTAAATGAATACAAGTGGCATGTAATGTCTAAATCTGAAGCTGGACAACCTTCAGGTCTCCCCCTAGGGTGATGTCTGATGGAGAGGAGGTATTTAGTGTACATTTGTTGTATGACTTAATGACTTTCTCAAGGCAGATCTAAGATTCCCATCTCTCTTTCTCTGAGTTGGAAATGTCAGGTGATGAGCAGGAAAGTCATGAAGAAAAATATTAATTTCCAGACAAGGAGAATACCCAACACACACAGGCAAGCGGGGCAGCAGAGCCTGGTGCCAACTTTGAGACAATCCACTGCTCATCGCTAGAGGCATAACTCAGCTACACGAAGATGGCCAGCATCCTCGTGCATAGCGGGCTTATGCCCTCATGGAGGCAGAGCCACATCCTGAAGGAATAGGAAGGAGGGTTTGCCTGGGGTTCTGGTGAAAACTATAGGTTCATGCCTCCGCATCCTGGAGAACCAGCACGGGGAGACTGTAGCAGTTATGTCTGATTATCATGACCGTCTGCCCTCTGAGACCCACTGCAGCTGCCTGGATATCACGGGGTCTTTCCTCGGTCACTGTGTCCTTTGCTTCCACCTCTCTCACTTTTGACTTCTCTTTCTCTCTGTCTCCCTCCCTCTCTCTGTTGTGTTTGCCTCGTTCTTTTTTTTTTCTCACCTCTGCAAAGGTAACAGACATGATGCAGAAAGCCCTCTTTGATTTCCTGAAGCACAGGTTTGATGGGAGGTGAGACATACAGATGTTTTTGTCTTTTGATTTCTTTTTTTCCTTAACTGAACAAGTGTGATGAACTGACTTGTGGATCTGTTTGCAACCATCACAGAAGTCTAGTACTTAACCTGAGCTCAGTGTTCCAGGAGGATGTACCTGGAACAGCCTTGAAAATATGAAGTATGGCTTGAGGCCCCCAAGGACAGAAGGGCCTGGAAAGGGAAATTAATCCATTTGTTGGGTATAATGCATATTTTTGTTTATTTTCTCTCTTATTAGTGAGTTCATACCAAACTGGTTTTCATGAAGAAATTGGATAAAAATGTTTGTTTCTGATGACTCTAACTCACTGGTCATGTCGGGTAGTATCCGGGAACTATGCATGTGTGTAAATGTATCTATTCACGTGTGTGTGATTCACAGGTCTAAATTATACATCTGGCTTTGTAAAAATGACACGCTGCAAACAACCTCCTAAAGAGGGAGCAGTCATCACTTGGACACAGGCTTCAGGGTCACTATTAAAGGCAGCTACACTTATTTGCATGTTATTTTTAGAAATAACTTTGTTGTGTTTTTAGGTCTATTTTTGTACTTATCCTACTACAAGCCATTATCAATATATCCGAGCCCTCAAATAGTTTTCTGCTTCAGTTCTGTGGACAACGTCTAGAGCTCTCAGGTTTTCTAGAGAAGTGACGAAGATCTGCATTGACTTACCCATGAGAGCCTGCTTGTCCTCAGTGTGGAACGTGGTCTATGCACAGACAGTCACCTGAGAAACTGAACATTTGTCGGAAGTGAATTATATAGTGCACATTGAGAAACTTGAAAAATGCATCAAGGTTATCACTTTAAACCAAATAGTTCCTTTCAAAAGTCTTTAAATACTTTGAAATAGAATTTAGAGTTTAAGTAATACAGCATTTAAAGAAAAGGCGAACACAGTCGTGCTTTAAGTACAAATCGTGTAAATAGAAAACTTAAGTACAAATATATAGAATTTCATAAAAATATGTATAGATACTTATAATTTGCCAAAGAAAAGCCTTCTGTGTAATCATGTGAAAATAAACACTGACGTCTAAGACTAGATACAATATAAGGAAGCTGAGGGGCTGGGCGGGGCAGTGGTAAGAGTGCTCATGACCAAACATAGAGCCTGAGTTTAAATACCCAGCACTCACATGAAAAGCAGCATTGACTCTCCTGTGCCTACAACCTCACTGCTGTGTAGGAAGGGAGAAGAGCCACATGAGGGCTTGCTGGCGCTGGGTCATAAAAGACTGTTTCAGATGAATAAGGTGGCGAGGAACAGATTGGGATTCCCAGTGTCTTCAATTGTGAGCACCTACATACAACACACACACACACACACAACACACATACACACGTGTGTGCATACTGCATACATACTTACACACATGCATATACATACACACACAAGACATACAACATACACATACCACATATACACTTACACACATATACACACAACATGCACATACAACACATATACACATGAACACACATAACACATGCACACACACCACATACATACTTACACAATGCATGCACAGCACATACACACACAAACACACATATACACACATACCACATGCACACATACATACATACACCACATACACACTTACACAATGCATAGAGATCACATACACACACAAACATACACATACAACACACACAATACATACACACTTATACACACACACACACGCACACACACACACAAAGCTGTGATTTTACTTCCAATAATTGAGAATTGCATTGAAGAAATGGGAATGCTTGTCTGCCATTAGGTGGATTTCTAAGTATATGATTGAATTTAGGCCAGATCACCTTACTAATAGACCTCCCAGATGCATAATGGTTTGAACACACTAGAAGCTTAATTTTACTCACTAAATGATCAGAGGCAGGGCTTCCTGTTGGGAAAGAACAGGTAAGTGGTGAGGGGAATCTCAGGTAGAATGTTTGCTTCACCTTGCATTTGGGGCCCTTGGCCTTTGGCTTGAGTTCTCCAGTCAGCTAAAAGAGAAAGGGCCTCTAGGGCCTGCAAATAGCACACACACAAAAGCTCATTTCATTGGCTAGAACTTTGTTGTGCTGTGTTCTTAGCTGCAAAGGAGAGTGGGAAGGACAATTTAGCTGTATACCTCAGATGAAAAAAAAAAGAGAAAAAAAAAAAGAGAAAACAAAGTTCGTCTTTGCCATAATCTAGTGGGCACACGGGGTTGGTTAAAAGGGGAAGGCATGATTATATCCTAGCCCTCCCCCCCCCAGAAGACAGGTGGAAAGTTAAGCTGTCTCAGAGGAAACAAGAGAAACAAAATGAATATTAGAACCTTGACAGAGGGAACATGAGTTTTTTTTTTTTTTTTTTTTTTTTTTTTTTTTTTTAATTCTAATCTCTCCTCCAATAGCCATCATCAGATAGACAGCCAGCCCTCTTCTGTCTAGAAGGTTCTGGATACTAGGGAATTCATGTCCTAAAAATGTATTACAAAAAAACCCCAGCTAAACCTGAACTCTAACTTAGCAGTGGAAGTCTATGTCTTGTTCCGTGGTATTCTGGGCCATCACTCTGACCCACAGGTGCCTCTGTAGATGGAAGGCAGCTAACATGAGAGGCTGGGTCTGCTCTTCTTGGTTGCATATGCACATTCCTTTCAGCTCTGTGTGGACTCATTGGTTTTAACCTGGGGTGCCGTCACTGTCCTGAGCAGTGCCCCCCACCTCTAATTCCATCATAACCTTTGATGGGAATGAAGCCCATCCTGTAACTCAGCTTACACTTGTGTTAGATTGTTTTGGTTCCACATGACATTCCTACAAACAGTGTTGGTAAAGGTTGGAAACAGCATTGGTGAGAACAAGAAACTACTTCAGAATGTTTGGCAGAGGGCAAGCTGAGTGGCTTAGTTGCTGTGTTAGGGGAGACTGATACCATCTTTAATCCCAAGGCCGTAGAAGAGGTTGTTCATTTAGTTGCAGCACAGGCTTGTCTTGAGTCAAGTAGAATTTACCTGACTCAGTCACTGTATCTACACTATTAAAGCTTCTTTCAGATTAAAGATAGAATTAAAATTTCAATGCCAAGTTTTCATGGGGTCCGATGATACAGAGAGTCTGGGGGTGGTGAGATCTGGAAGCAGCTAAAGCAACAGCTGGAGACAGAGGCAGGCCTGGAAGAGTCTGATGCATAGGCTTGGCTAGAGAGAAATGGGTAATAAAGATGGGGGGCGGGGCAGGGAGAGTGAACTTGCTTTCAGGTAATGAGAAGACAGTACTGAAGAAAATCCCTGTGCGCCCACTGCAGAGTGACTAGATGGTTAGATAAGGAACAAGTTGGCTGGGAGCTCCTCATAGGTGCTAGCACATCTTCTGTGTGGGAGATGCTGTGTTTTGAACTGTGACAATCTGCTATGTTGTGTTTTTACCAATTAATAAAAGAAGGGAAAACAGCGCAGAGTCTTGAGTTGAAATCAGCCAGGAGAGCAATTCCACCGAAGACGCTGGCACAGTGAAACCGTGTAAACAACAGTCCAACGGACGCCTGTCCAGAGTAGCTATGACTACAGTATGGTAGACTTCATGGTCAGAGGATGCCCTGCGGCTTTCAGGAAGAGCAAATTAGAGATCCATGAGTTAGAAGGCTTTCCTGTTCAACACCGCATTTCAGATCCTGATTCCGAGTCAATGCAGCGGAGTAGATAAAACCCATGTCTGACTGTAACAAGCAAAAGCTTGGATGATTTTTCTTTTCACTCTTTGGAAATGTGAGCCACTTTAGGCCTGTGTCTTACTCAGTTTGTTTGAGTCTAACTGTAACACACATAAGGAAAAATGAAAACTGTAGAACCAAGCAGCTCCTGAGAACCTACTGGATATGTCAGTGACCACATGCAAGAGTGATTCCTGTGAGTGGACTCGGTGGTACACAGCCTTCAGGGGATAAAGTAGGCCCAGAGTGTCCCTATTTCACACCCCAGACACTACCCAGGGGGTCATCTTTTCCAGTGAGGTTTGTGCTGCTCA
Source organism: Arvicanthis niloticus (assembly GCF_011762505.2). NCBI lineage: Eukaryota > Metazoa > Chordata > Mammalia > Rodentia > Muridae > Arvicanthis > Arvicanthis niloticus. The sequence continues at coordinate 29,533,922 of NC_047659.1, read as the reverse complement.
GCCCAGCCCTGACAGGCTGAACAAGCACCTCACCGGCCACAGTTTACTGACTTACACCATAGGTTTCAAATCCCCAAAAGTTGTCATCTAGGCTTTATATATTTTATTTTATGTATTATTAATGAATTAATTTAAATTCATTAATAATTTAATTATTAATTTTTATTTTTATTAGCACATATTCAGTGTGCACAGCACTGGATTTCATAAAGACCACCTTGAGCTTTTTGACAATTAGGGAGGATCATGTTGTGTCCTGAAATCCCCAAGCAATGACATGACATCGACTAGGGAAAAAGAAGCCAGATACTGAGAATGTGAGGGACATCTTTTACTATCACAAATGCTAAGAACAATCATTTAAGAAACTGGTTTCATAAAGTGCCTTCCTTTCCCACAGCAATAATCCTCTGAGATACTAATGACAAATCGGACACCTTTTTATGAATTACAGGATGAGGCTCAAAAAGACTGTAATTTGTCCTTGAGCATGAAAATCAAAAGAACAGTAGAAGGGACCCTGCGTCTCCCTCGCCACCCTGTTCAGCCAGCTTTGGAACATTTTCCCATGTGGGCAGTAGGAATTTAAAAATATGTATTATACTGAATGACCTTTCTGCTAATTAGGTGGACTAGAGAAGGATCTTCCAGCTATTACATTAGCAATGAGGGAATACTAATTCAATTTGAATGGATATGTTGTAACTGAAAGAAATATCTTCCTATAGAAAAATCCACAGAGGGGCAGATGAAGTAGCTCTGCAGATAAAGGCATGTGCCACCGAGCCCGGCATCTTGCATTCTATCCCTGGGCCTCACGTGATAAGCAGAGAGAATGGACTTCTGGAAGGCATCTGACCTCCGTTAGCACACTATGGCCTGTGCATGCCTTCTGCCAGCCCACCGTATACAAATAAGAATCTAAAAAGAAAATGAAGAAAACCTCCAGAAAAATGAAGACTCAGTGTCGTCAATCAAGAGAGATTCTGAAGTAGAGGCTTGCAGCAGCAGGCAGGGTGCAGACTTGCTGGATTTAGAGAATGGTTTTGCTGGGTTTCAGGGACATTCGCTGCTACAGGAAGGAGGGAAGGAAGGAAGGAAGGAAGGAAGGAAGGAAGGAAGGAAGGAAGGAAGGAAGAAGTAGGGATGAGGGAGAGAGGGAAGGACAGAGGGAGGGAAGAAGGAAAAGGCTGTAGTGGAAACTCAGACAGATATTAAGCTCACTTCATTCAAATCTGGTTGAACCTTCTCCTTGCTCACAGAAGGGGGAGAGTTGTAAGCCTGCACCTTAGCCATCTTAGACAGTTGTTACTGGGAAACAAAACTGAACCAAAGAGAATTGTGTTGCCAGGTGACCAAGCCTCTTCCTACTAGAAGACAGAGATTCAGAAGTATAAGCTCTATCTCATGTTGACGCTCACCATGGTCCCAGGAAACTCTTCCCAGTTTTTTGTTCCTACACGGGATAATTTGAGGCTGCCTTAAATAATTATCAAGGCATTAAAAATGCAAAAAGTTAAAACTTTGCAGTGTTCCAAGCACCCGCGGCGTATAAAGGCAGCCACCCAGGCCAGCTCCCCTTGGCTTCAGAATCCCACTAGAACTTCTGCGTGTTCTGTTGCTGTAATGCTCAGGAACAGTGGTGGATACCTATGGCTCCACGACAAGGGAGGCTGAGGCAGGAGGATTATGAGTTCAAAGTTATCCAGATACATATTGTGAGACTCTGCCTCAAAAAAAAAAAAAAAATAGGTTTGTTTGTTACCAAGCATTTATGAAAAGGACAATTTTAGGTCCCCCTCAAGGCTTCTAGGCACCAGAGTCTCCAGACAGTATTAAAATGGCCGGAAACAGGAGGTGTAAGAAGATGTGCAATTAAATACATGCTTCCTTTTCTGTCTAACCCCCAAAGAAGTTCAGCCCTGGAGAATAAGAAGTCCACTATGCAGATCAAGGGAAGTGATCCTCCCCTTTCTAAACGCAGGCATGCTGTGCAGATGAGGGTAGGGAAGGTCTGCGGGTTTCTCTGATTGTCCTAGGTGGACAAGCTTTGACTTCTACAGACAATAGCTGGAAGCTGCGGGGTCTCAGTTAAAATTTGTTTTAAAACAATAAAATCTACATGCCATCATTTGATAATGCGTATTCTAGTCGCTCTCCTCTCTCCATACAAAGTCTCTGCTTTAGTCTTCTGTGACAGCAAGCCGTGTTCTAACTTAACACAACTACAGTCTCCTGCTCCCATTAACTTTAGCTACTGGGGTTGCAAGTGCCCACCAGATGTGCACAAGTGCCCACCAGATGTGCACAAGTGCCCACCAGATGTGCACAAGTGCCCACCAGATGTGCTCAGATCCTATGCAAACAAACTGAAGCTTCCCATGCCTACAGAAAGGAAACCATATTTCTCATATTCTACCCGCAAAGCTCCTCTTGGGTCTGTGGAGAAATACTTCATATATTAGAGATTAACTACAGAGCCAAGAAATACAACTTAGTTACCAACTGGCTGGATTTTGTTTTGTTTTGTTTTGTGTGATCAAATGAAGCTTGTTTCCCTTTTCAGCCAACAGTGTTAGGGCAGAGCAGTTGTGTATCCTGAAGGTCTTGTTCAAGAGCAAATCAACTGTGAATTTTGAGGATTTGGTACAGCTAATTTGGTACAGCTATTTCCTAGAAAGAGCGTGCCTAATTCATGTTTTGATTCCCTCCTGGTGTGCTGTGTGCTTTAAAGGCAACTTGGCCAGGCAGGCCGTAATGGAGGGAGCCCATTTTTACTGGAGTGGTTTTCAGCTAAAGAGCCAAAGCCTGCCGCCATTCATTGTTTCTGTTTTAATATGAGCCAGAGTCTGTTTAAAATCCGTGTGACTGATGTTTATTGTACGGTGGTTCTGTGGTAGTATGTGAAGTGTCTACTAAGCACTGCAGCTATGAGTCACTCAGAGAGCCACATGACATTTTTTACTGGCTTGTTCCGTTCTGTGTTCCTCTTCCTAGGATATCCATAACAAGAGTGACAGCTGACATTTCTCTTGCTAAGAGGTCTGTCCTCAACAATCCTAGCAAGAGAGCAATAATTGAACGTTCAAACACCAGATCCAGCTTAGGTAAGATGTTTTCATATAGGCATGAGGTGCATGGGTGGGGAATATCTTGTCCTACTTGGGCACTGACCTGCATGGAGAAGTGTTGGATATCTGTGGCAAAAGCCAGCCGATGGGCAGGACAGGGGCAAAGTCCTGCAGCAGCCATAACCCTTCTCTCTCCTTCCCTCCCTCCTCCTCATCCTCCTCTTCCTCCTCCTCCTCTTCTTCCTCCTCCTTGTCCTCCTCTTCTTCCTCCTCCTCTTCCTCTTCCTCCTCTTCTTCTTCCTCCTCTTCCTCCTCCTCTTCCTCCTCCTCTTCCTCTTCTTCCTCCTCCTCTTCCTCTTCCACCTCCTCTTCTTCTTCCTCCTTTTCCTCCTCTTCCTCTTCCTCCTCCTCTCTCTCCCTCTCCCTCCCCTCCCCCTCTCAGTTCTAGACAATTAGTGCAGCAGGAGCAGACCTTCTCAGGCTTCTCTACTCAGTTGCTGCTGAAGCACGGGAAACCACCTTTTTTTTTCCTTAAACTTCACAAAAAGGTTTCTGTCATAGGTGACACATGGCTGACATGGAAGGAAACAAGATGTTTATAAGAGAAGGGAATGATATTCTTGTGTATACCCAGAAAAGTCACATCTTTTAGTAGAAACGGTGACTACCGTGATGGACATGCAGAGAACTTAAACTTGTCTTTTCTGAGTACTTGTTGGAAAACATCTTAAAAATCCTCCCATAAGGGAGAATAAAAAGTTTTCAATGACTTGGGGTGTGCATAGAAGTGAGCCACTTTGGGGGAATGTTTCCCTGAGCCCATGGGAAAAAAATAACAATTTTGGGAGCTGAGTGAGGATATGAACATCTGTAATCCCTGCACCTGGGAAGTAGAATCAAGAGGATCAGGAGTTCAAGACCAGCCTAGACTACATAAGACCTTGTCTCAAAAGCAAGCAAGCAAACAAGCAAACAAACATAGCCAACTTTGGTCAATAAAGTTGGGCACAAGAAGCATCACCAGTTCCAAAGATGATGGAGCACTCCAGGCTAGTGGTAAAGAGTGCTCACTAAGGGCCTCCAGCACCAGGTTCTCTGGCTGCCCCAGCTTCGTTTACAAGTAACAGATTTATGAAGAAGCTTCCCTTAGAACCCCTCTGAGAACTTGTCTGTTCTGGTTTGGTCTTCTTGAAGAAGATGAGATAGGTAGATAAAAGTGCCTTTGCCTTCCTTGTGCCTATAATTTGCCTATTATACTGTGTATACAGACTTTCCAAATACTGGGCTCACCCACTATTCAATGTGGTCTTCTCTTGATCTACCCAAGTTCCACCTCTGTTTATGGCACAGGGCCATTGCCCAAGGGCTTTGAGTGTCACAGCACTGAAAACAAACCAACACTCCAGTTCATTGCTGGTGCAGAGTAAACAAAACCCTGGTGTTTCTGAGCTATTTGGATGGAGACTTAAAGTGCCTATGGGTTCTGGTCCTGGGGCAGTACAGTTTGTATTACTGCCTTTCTGTTTCTTCTGAAAAATATCAAATGTAATTTTACATTATTTTACAGTAATATGTGAGGATTGAAACTAAAACAATGTGAGCTTGTTCTGCGGCAGTGCTGCCCAGAAGCCTCTTTTATACAGTGGTAGATCAGCTAAAGTGCAAATCAAGGATCTGCCTCAATACCCTTCTACTGAAACAGACTGCAGTAAAAATTGGCTTTATTTTCCAAACGCCCTTCTTGAGAAGAATTTCTTTTTAAATTGTTTCTGACATGCTAGAAAAAATTGGATATATGTTCGTTATTACTAACAAATGTAGACTATTATCTCCTTAGAACTTGGCAGAGATTGCCTTAAATAGATATCCTGAAAGCTGGTCACAGGAGAATCATTGTGGTACCTTTCAGGACATTAGTATTGATAATGTGAAAGTAATATGTGTTTTGTCTACTTGAACTCATATTTTAAAAGAAGATTGTCTATTTATTTGTGTGTGTGTGTGTGTGTGTGTGTGCCAGCCACATGTATGTGGGTGTGTAAGAAGGCCAGAGAGACTGTCTGATCCCTGGAACAGGATTACAGGTGGTTGTAAAGTATATAATATGGATGCTGAGAACTGAACTTAGTCTTCTGGAAAAACAGTGATTGCCCTTAACTGCTGAGCCATCGCTGTAGCCCCCATAGTCATACGTTTTAATGTTGATCATGCATTAAATGTCACCGATGCTTTAAGAAATAAGAAACTTTTGCTTCTATGCAAAGTCTTCCCCTTAACAGAATCTAATTCAGATTTGGGGCATGACCCACTACATCCGGTGACTCATAAACTATATAAAGGACTTCTTGTCACTGTTCTCTGGTTTTGAGACAGTATCAGTTTTTGAGTATGCAATGCAGTCTAGGCTGAAACTCTCGGTTTCCCAGGATGACCTTGAAGTCATGATCCTTCTGCCTCAGTTTCCCAAGTATTGTGATGCCAGGTATGCACCACCAAGCTCAAGTTTTGTATTTCAGAAAAATATATACTTTGAACATGTGTTTTCCTTCTAACAAACAAACAAGAAGAAGAAGCAGAAGAGGGGCTTATAAGCCATAGTTCCACTAATATATCTCATTACAGTACTTGGGAGATGGGGGCAGAAAGACCACAATCGGCTTGACCTACATGGCAAGGCTCTGTCTCAAAACAAAGTACTTGCATTGCTTTAGACATTTGAAAAGAATTAGCATTTTTATTTGACTAATTTAGAAGATTCAGATTTGAGTCATCTGACTATTGCAACCAACCGGATAGGTTTGAGTCAATATACAGTGCAGCATTTGAATGTAGTCAGCTGTGTGTGTGTGTGTGTGTGTGTGTGTGTGTGTGTGTGTGTGTTATACTTAAAGTAACTATACCTTAGACAACTCCATTGGCTCAAAAGCTTAAATTCAGCTAGACTTGGTAATCTCCGGTTGTCTGAAGAAACTCACAACAATTAGCCAGGATACAAAAATGTGCATAACAGTCCATTTCCATCCTTTGAATGTGTTTCCTAAATGTGGATCTTGTTAAAAGCAACCCCCAAATGGAATCACCATAGCCATATAAATAACGCCATGCTAGGCCGAGTGGATAAAGCACTCTGAGAGAGCTGGCTCAAGTTCTTCTACCAGTGTTTTAGTCTAAGCACAATTTTATCTTTAGAAAATATTTTTAAAAAGAATAGACATTGTGTGGCATCCACCTTTAATCTCAGTACTTGGGAGCCAGAGGCAGGCAGACCTCTGTGAGTTAGAGACCACCTTAGTTACATAACATGTTCCAGGCCAGCTGGGCCTACATAATAAGATTATGTCTCAAAAAGAAAAGAAAAAAAAAAAAAGATTTCATCAGACAAGTCTATGAAAGTCCAAAACAGTTTGTTCTACTATATAGACATACATATATGAAAGCTTACACTATTTTTTTTTCAGTATAAGTAATAGTTACTGAGACTAACCACTACCTGACATTTTATTGTTTCCTTTTTTAGCGGAAGTACAGAGTGAAATTGAAAGAATTTTTGAGTTGGCAAGATCTTTGCAATTGGTTGTTCTTGATGCAGACACCATCAATCACCCAGCACAGCTAATAAAGACATCCTTAGCACCCATCATCGTCCACGTGAAGGTCTCATCCCCAAAGGTAACCACTGCATCCTGTCTGCGGTCTAGAAGCTTCCCTCTTGAGGTTCCTCTCAGCCCTTTTAGTTTGGAAGCAGAAGAAATGTCTCCAGAGTCTGTTAATGAGCACATTTTAAAACAGTACTCAAGTTCTAGGAATCTCAGGGTAGCCGAGAATAATACTATGTCTCTTCAAGAAGCTCCTGCCTGCTGTCAGTTTGATAAAATACACACAGAGCTCAAGGAAGGAAAATGAAAAGTAGACTCTGGTGTTTTATAGGCTGTATGTTCCACTTGGCCAATGTCCTGTTTTAATATCAATTCTTAAATCACGTGTATTCTCTGCCCAGTTGAGAGGAGTACATAATCCAGAGAGAGATCTTATGTAAGGTGAAAGCTCACTGTGTAAACATCTCCTACAGCAATACTACAGACCTTGTCATCTGTGTGTAGCTGGGCTCCTTGAGGAACATAGTACTTCCATGGTTAAGCCCAACTGGTCATGTCACTACCAAGTGACCAGAATAGAGGAAGATGGCCCAGATCCCACTCTTGATTTCGATGTCCGTTTATTTCTTACATTTACTTGGTTACTTTTTAATTTTTTTAGTCTCTGTGTGAACTTGTGCTGTCGCAGCATATGTGTGGAGGTCAGAGGACAACTTGTGGAAGTAAATTCCCTCCTTTCGCCTCCATTCCCAATATTTCCCACCAAGGATTGAACTCAGGTCATCAGTCTTGGTAGCATTCATCGTTACACACTAAGCCTTCTCACCGGTCCTGATTTTGCTTTTAAACAGTGGTGGTGTTCTAAAAATAACTGTGAAATAGATACCCATGAGAGGTGTTAGCCTCATGCTTAGCTCCTTTCCAAGGCCTCCTAGAATGAGTTTGGTTTACCTAAATGCAAATTCAAATCCCTACCCAAACGGTCTCCTTTTGTGGTTAGAGAAAAGCCTAGGGAAACTGTGACTTGTCACCCTTCCCATGTTCTCAGCCTCTTGGTGAGCCCTGAGCTTCTGAAGAAAGTGTGGGAATATCAACCATGGTGAAGTAGTTCTGGAGAGTGTGTAGAACAGACCAGAATTCACTTGACCACTGAGAGTGTCCTTGTCCCTTGTCCAAGCATCCTCTGCAGTGAGGCTGTCACCCCACCCCCCTCTGCACCACTGCTGTGGTGTCTGGTAGTCCAGAACCAGGCACTTGCATGGACCCATGCACTAAGGTATCACAGAACTTCATGGAGGAGCACAGGAGAAATCTCTGCTTCAACATAAACAAACACTGAAAGAAAGAGCATATGGCCAAATGCAGCTACAGCTATGACCAAAGCTGTCTTCTTTCCAGCAATGTTTCAACATTCGTTTTACTTAGGTTTCCAATCTGAAATAGTTTGATTAATTTAAAATCAAATCAAATATTTCATTAATTACTGAAAAATATGACATGCATAAATGACCCCGATATCTGGCGTAAAGATAATGGACCGAAGTATTACTGAAACGAATAGTATTGACTCAACATGCGCAGGAACAGACCAGCTCTTTCCCTTTGACAGGAAGTTCTGAAATCTGCAAGAGATGTAAAAGTCTAGGTGGGACACGAAGCTGTCATCAGGACCCCACAGGGAGCTAGGTCAGGATGGCTATGTCCAGTCCACTCTAGGCCCACAGGGCATCAGCACAGAGATCCTAAGTGGGTGATTTCTCACTGTAAATCCTTTTTACTAATTCTCAGGGTTATATAAACTGAAAAAAAAAATCTGAGCCCAGTGTATTTGGTTTTCTTTCAACTCATTGACAATCCCTTGGGTTCCTGTCATCTTGTCAGGTCTTACAGCGGCTGATTAAGTCCAGAGGAAAGTCACAAAGTAAACACTTGAATGTTCAACTGGTGGCAGCTGATAAACTGGCCCAGTGCCCGCCTGTAAGTAAAATATTTTTTTTGCTTAATCATTAATGACCATTTACAAGAGTGGGGGGGTTCTTTCATGTTACATCATGTCTTCTATTCTAACAGAGGTGGTGGTAGGGGTGAGTGGTTTCTTGGAGTGAGCTGCTGGTGTTACATTGGGTAGACTCAGGCTTCTAGGACAGGATAGTGTCTACCTTGTCCTGAGAAGTGAACTCCAAGTCTAAAACCCACACTTTTTCCTTCTTCTCTGATTACCTTGCAAGCACCCAGGCACCACATCCAGTGACGTGTGCACTTGTAATAAAAGAGCAAAATAAAGCACACCAGCTTATCTTTCCTTTAGCTTCCCTTCTAGAAGATTCTGGCAGTCACAAAAGGGTGTAAGGTTGAAGGTCAAAGCTGGATTCCAATTAGAGGTCTCTGTGCTGCTAACAGATAAAGGGATACTTGTTGAGGGGTAAAAGCCTACATGCTGCCTAGTGTCATTGCTAGATAACACCTGCAGGATTGGAAGGCACGCATTGGTGGGCTGGGCTGGGCTGAGAAAGGTGATGTTGTCATAGGCATTTAGAGCATAGTAGGTCAGCCATGTTTGTGCCTGCTCAATTGACTGATGGTTTCTGTGCCTAGGTGTCTCTAAAAAAAAAAAAAAAAAAAAAAAAAAAAAAAAAAAAAAAACAACAACAACAACAACAACAAAAAAATACACACAAAAAAAACCCTTCTTGGCTGGTTCATTATATTTTTAAAAATATTTATACAAGGGTCATTTATGTTCTGTGACAGTATAGAATCCAATTCCAGTACTTGGAGAGGTGACACACCATGACCATTCAAAGCGCAGACAAGCTATATAAACCTTGCTGCAAAGGATTGGGGTAAAAATTCAAGAGGCACCTGTGTGCAGGTATGAGAGAGTTCTTAGAACAGTGCCTGGCACAGGATACATGCTGTCCAGGAGCTGCTGTCACCATTCTCATTCCAAGGTATGTTCTGTGCTATGCCATACCTGGTCTGTTAGACTCTATGCACATGCTCCTGTCAGGTTCAAGGTTGAGCCACGTGTCTCTGTCATAGTGAGCGCATAATAAATGTGTGGTGAAGGAGTGAAGAGTGAATGAAAGTTGTGTAGACAAGAAAAGCAAGAACATGGATACATCCTTTCACTAGATATTTATCAGGGCGGGACAGCTTGCTGGATGTTCTCCATTGTTATCTGTACTCCTCAGTATAAACTTGTGAAAGAGACAGTTTAAGTCCCACTTGTTGCCGAGGCAACTTAAACCAGAGTTGATGTGATGTGATGAGTTTGTTGAGATCACATAGCAAATTAAGATTAGAAGTGGATCTGGCCTCAAAGCAGTTTCCTCTTCACCACCACCTATTCTCCTCCCATAATACAGTTATCAGGTTACCCACCCTGCAGATAGATCCAGGGTTCTATGCTTAATGCTGCATGGCCTACTAAAGATGTCACTTACAGAGTGGAGTGTTTGGTTAAAATGCTGAAAAGGTATAAAAGAACGTGTCAACCAATCATGGCCCTGTAATGTTTTCCAGTTGTAGAGAAATAATCTTTACTGAAGATTATTTCTTCAGAATTATTTTAGCAAAATAATCTTTACAGGTACTAAAAGCCAGAAACTATGCTATTCATTCTACTTTTTAAGACAATCTTAGAATAGTAGTTATAATCAGTTTGGTATTCTAGGAAGCAGTCACTAAAACCAGAAATGGAATTACAAGAGATTTATTGGAGAAAATATCTTTTCTTTTTTATGTCAGTTTACTTTAGCACTCAGTCAAAATGATTATAGAGAAAATAATTTATGACTTCCTAAAATTGAAGTGTTTGAGGTGCTGAGGACATTACTGAAGTGTTTAGAGTGAAATCCTGGGCTTCAGTCGTCCTAACCAGCAAGATCCCACCACCATCCTCAGTGTGCCAACAAAAGAAACAAGTAATGAAAAGCAGAGGAAAATCAATGTGACCACACTGGCGAGAAGAACCAAGGCATCCAGTAGTTCCCTGTGAAGTCTACCTTCAGGATGCTAGCATGAAGTTTAGGCTTAAATAAGGGGCAGGAATTTCTGATTCTGGTGTGGTCCAGCTTATCATTAACACATCATATCTCCATCTGCCCTAAAAGCTGTCATCTGTGGAAAACCTATTCTTCCTCTGATACCATTGTTTCAGCCTTTCTATGCACCACCAAAAGGATCCTGAGTAAATTCTAATCCCTTGGGGTTTGTTGTTTCAGTAGTCTGATAGCCCAAGAGAAGTTCACAAGTGGCTCTTTAGAATGTCTTCCTTCATGCCAGGCTGATTACAAGGGGACCTTTACCATGGAGTACCTGCACAGTGAACTCCCCCGCCCCCATCACTACATTAGCAGACACATCTTTGTTCGGAATAATTGGTCAGAAATCCTAGCATTTTCAACAGTCAGAGAGTAATTAAGGTAACCATGTACTTAACGTTTTCTAAGCATGTGATATTGTGTGCATAGCATTTGTCTGGGAAAGATTCTGGGAAAGAATCATGCGTTCTAGTTTGGCCCGCATGAAGAAATGTTCAGACTACAAAAGTCAAGAGCAATTTAAAAATGTGTCTGCATTTGTTTTACTTCAAGACCATAATTATCACTGACTCCCAGAGACTGGCGATCACTGGGACATTTTAATTCCTTTGAAAGGATCTGCGGCTTGCTTACTTAGCTTCTGTGTCCCCAGTCTGCTGAGCCAGCAGACTCCAGGAGCAGGGTCCCACGCTGCAGTGATATCACTGGCAGCAGGTTCTGGAAAGGGATGTCTCAAAAGCCACTGAAGGAAATAATTAACTTTCCGTAGCTAGAAGGATGAGTCTGGTTCCAGGGACTATCAGGTACAGCCTGTAGTATGTACCTTACTATTGGATGATCTCAGATGATATGGGGAAAGAATCACTTTTTTTTTTGTCTTAAAAAGATGTTTAAAAACATGCTAATGTAAACACTGGTCATCAGGTTTCATTGTTTAGAAGTCCAATTTTGCCAACGTGCTCTCTGTGTCTCCAGCAGGATAGAGGATATCTTGTGCATCTCAGTAATGTGTCTGCAGGTCTTTTTCCACAGAAAAGCCTGTGGGTTTAATGTTTCATGGAACACTTAAAGGGAAATTCAGTTCTCTTCCAATCTTCTCATTTTACAAATGAGGGAACTGAGACCAAGAAAAGGTGAACTGGCTTCCCAAAAGCTAGATGCCTTGGGGAATGATAGTGTCTTAATCCAGGGAGACTCTAGATCAGTGGTTCTCAACCTGTGGGTCATGATCCCATTGGGGGTTGCATATCAAATATCCTGCTTATCAGATATTTACATTATAACTCATAACAGTACCAAAATTACAGTTATGAAATAGAAACAGTATAATTTATGGCTGGGGGTCACTACGATATGAGAAACTATATTAAAGGGTCACAGCAATTAGGAAGGTTGAGAACCAATACACTAGATGGTAAATAGCAATAGGTTAGTTACTACATATGTTAGAGTTTCTGTTGGTGTGATAAAACATTATGACCAAAAGCAACTTGTAAAGGAAAGGGTTTATTTCATCTTAAAGCTTGTAGTCCATTACCTAGGGAAGTCCGGGCAGGAACTCAGGTCAAAAACTTGGGAGAATGAACTGAAGCTGAAGCACTCTGAAGAACTCTGCTTAATGGATTGTTCCTTGTAGTTTCCTCAGCCTGCTTCTTAGAGCACCCAGGACTGCCAACCCAGGGGTAGCACTGCCCACAGAGGTGGACCCTTCCTCATCCAACATCAACCTCGAAAACTTTGGAGGCGTTTTCTCAATTGAGGCTCCCTCCTCCTCACATGACTCTAGTTGTGTCAGATGACATATACTAGCCAGCACACTGGATATTCTCCACAAGAGACAGCACTGGGCTTCATCAGTAAGGATTTTGCTTGTAGAAGAGACAATAAACTTCTTAGTAAAGGGCCAGGTAGTAAATAATTTAGGTTCGTTGAGCCAAGTGGTATTCTTTCCAAAACTATTCAACTTTGCCTTTAAGTAGCAACGGACAGTATGCAGGTAAACCATGGGAATGACTAGACTCCATTCAAACTTTGTACAACCAAGAGGCAGGACCAATGCAGCTGAAGGAAATTGCCACTCCTTCTTCTAGGATAAACTTGGTCATCTATTACTGTAAAGTAAGTAGTCCTAAAGGTGGAGATTTCAAACAGTGGCTGGTGGGTAGCAATCGGCTGATGGCTGACTGATCTCCTAGCAGGGGTAAGTAGGAGGGACTCAACCTGTTCTTCCTTTCCACTTGATTCAGGGCCTTTGTCCTGAGCCCTTTTCTGCAGGACTATGGCTTCTACACGATCAAATACCATCACCTCCTCAGGGTTCATCTCAGGTCCCATCCCAGCATCTCCTCAGCATTTAGCTGGTCAAAGTGATCACAGTGGCCTCCCAGATTCAAGGAGAAGGGGAATATTGTTCCATCTTAGTACAGAGAGGACAGAGGAATTTGTGGTCATTTAAAAATCTGCTCTAGGAAGAAAAAAGTTAACACCCAATCAAGAGGCAAACAGGAAAGTGTCCCCAGGCACTGGGATGCAGGAGCGCTTGCAGACTCTTTGTTGTGTGGTTAGCCAGATTGTGTGTTATGATATATCACATATAATTGACATAAATGTAACAAAACCACCGAGTGCCTTTTCCATGGACAGCAACACTACCAGATATTGTTATAGTCTTTGAGGATTAAGAATGGGCAGCACAGAGAGACAAGGGGGAGGGGAACATGTTGAGATTCTCGTCTTTGTGTCAGCGATACCAATTAGTGGCAAGAACTGATTTTTTTCCCTTGGTGCCTTGAAAAAGAGCTTCTGCCAGAGTTTGCCACTATTATTTGGCTTTACTCTATCTTCACAAGACGGCCTAGGTCTCTAAACAACAACAGATACCTAAATGTGGACTCCGGTTTCCAGTTAGTGAGTTCTCAAGACCTCAGAGACTTCGATAACACAAATAATGGAATTTCGATGTGAAGGTAATATTTACTGGCTGCCTGTTATGTATTTAATATTAGGGTTGAGCCATCCAGCCATGCTAATTTATAGAAACATATGTATTCTTTCACTATATTTATAGGTTTTAATTGTCTTCTTCAGGGTATTAGCATCTTTTCCTTTTCAGAGAAAAGGCCAAGTTCAACTTGTCCCTGTAGCATGGTAATAAGAGGTGCATAATACTTGGCGAGAAAAGCAGATAGACAATTGGATGATAAATGAAATATAATCCTTTAATCCCACTTAGTTACAGGCTGGCTTGTATTACCAAGCGCTGACCCAGTGGCTCTTTGAGCTGCTAATGGCTTTTTGCCTGTATAAAATGACACTGTCTAGAAGAGGTGAGTTCATCTCAGCAGAGGCCTGCTTGTAAACCTCTAACATTGTGAGAACCAGAATGGTTCTCCTCTCGTCTACTTTATTTCCCATTCTGAATGAACTCCAAGTCATTCTACCATGCAGGCAAGTGCTGAGGGGAATTTTCCACTGCCAAGTTCCAGCAATATTTAAATTATTGAGAATCGTACAGATTCACTTGTCTACTTGACATAGTCTCTCCACTGCTGTATTCATTCGTATGAAACCCTGGATGCTCGCTGCTTAATTTTTCATACTGCTTTTTTTCAAAAACAGAGTAACCTGCTCTAGATCTCCTGTACATGAAGCAAGGCCTTGCAGGATCGAATTTCATTCTACACATTTCTAGAGATTTCAAGCAACCAACCTGGGTACAGTATGGTAAAAATGGTCCCTTCCCGTCAGGGCTATGATATAACACATATAATTGACATAAACTTATCAAAACCATCCAGTGCCTTTTCCGTGGACAACAACACTGCCAGATATTGTTATAATCTCTGAGGAGTAAGAATGGGCAGCACAGAGAGACATGGGAGGAAAACATTTTAAGATTCAAAACCAGTGTTTCTATATTCTCACCTTTGTCAGTGCCACAGCCATGGCAAGAACTGATTTTTTTTCCTTTAGTGTCTTAAAAAAGAGCTTCTGCCAGTTTGCCACTATTATTTGACTTTGCTTCATCTCCACAAGATGGCCTAGATTCTTAAACAACAGATATCTAAATGTGGACTCCGGTTTCCAGTTAGTGAGTTGAGTACTCAAGACCCCAGAGACTTCCATAACACGATTAATGCAATCTTGATGTGAAGGTAACATTGACTGGCTGCTTGTTATGTAATTAATGTTAGGGCTGAGCCATCCAGCCATGCTGATGTACTGAGTAGCATATGCTGGCCATTCTTCTTAACTGGTGGCACCTTAGAGGCCTCTCTATATTACAATAGTAAGGAAATGGAGGTGTACAGATTTCTAGTATTGCCTGCTTCCTCTTAGAAACAGGAAAGATGACACACACGATGCTCTATCTGTGCACAACAAATAAATGAAAGCAAGGTATAACAATGGAGTTTGCACACATATGATATCCTGTCTAGCTAACACTCGGGAGTGAGCCATCTTTTTAAGGAGTAAAACTAGGGGCTGGAGAAATAGCTTATCAGTTAAGAGCACTGACTGCTCTTCTAGTGGACCTTGGGTTTGACTCCCAGTACCCACGTGGCCTCCTAAAACCCTGTGTAACTCTGGTTCCGGGGAATCTAGTACCCTCTTCTGAGCTCCTTGGGCACCAAGTATTCATGTGATGCACAGACATATATGCAGGCAAAAACACTCATACGTGTGAAGTGAAAAAAAAAATAAATTTAATTTAAAATTAAACGGAGGTAAAGCTAACAGCATAATTGATTTCTAAGGCTTTCAACCTTTGTGTTAAAAACAGTAAGTTACGACTTCCTACATAAGCACGGTAGACAGGACACATGAGTAGTTTGTATTTTGTAGTCATTAAGGGAACCGTACCAGTCATTCTCTGTATGTTCTCCCTCCCAAAAGAATACAACAAATGACATTTACTCCACCGCTGAACACTAGTGATTGTTTTGTAAAAACCGGAGACACCCTTTCTGTTTGCTCCTCATTCTGAGTTTTAGCATAGAAGGCTCCTGCCGAGGCACTCAGTCCACAATGAAACTGCTTAACAAGGGAGGTGGGGAGGGACTTAGGACTTTTTGAAACATCAAAACCCTTCGCACTTTCTTATCTCTTTTGAGCCTTGCTCTTTTCCCAGCTCTGAGTATATATATGGCAGACCTGTTTCTACCACCTAGAATTCACAGTGCTTTTGTACTCTGTGCTTGCGTGAACGCTTATCCAGACAACAGGTCTCCTGCCTGTTCCTGCTGTTTTTTTTTCTTTAGCAGCCGCATAGATCCAACATGCCTCAGCTGAAGAAAGGACTCCACCCTAGGATGCCAGAGGTGTCCAGCATGTCACCTCTCTGGACCATGCCCTGTTCCTTTTCTCCATGGGTGTCACCACAGGCCTGATAGCAGAAGGGGCAAACTGTTCACTGCCAGGGGCTTTTGCTGATTAAATGGTTCTCTTTGTCTCTTTCTATAGTTAGGACCTCCTGCATTGCACGAGTAGCAGCTGATTAGACATGACTTTTACAGTCATTCTAAAATGTGGCAAAGCT